>NC_048595.1:313848019-314004429 GCF_003668045.3 Cricetulus griseus | reverse complement strand
GGGGAGTCCCTCTTAAACCATCCGGTCGATGAGGGGTTAGAGCAGCGGGCCGAGAACTAGTTTAATGAACGGAAATTTGTCAGGGTTTTAAAATGGTGCGATAGCGCAGTGATGCTGAAAATGTTAGCTGCGGTTCTGCACGTTTGCGTTAACCTTCCAAGACCTGGATTCGGCGGGCCCAGGTCCTCAGCTGGCCGCGCTGCTCGCGTTCTTTCACTTAAAGATCTCTGATGTGGCGGCACAAGCCAGAAGTCCTTGCAACCAAGGTCTAAAGAGGAAAAGGTGTTCACCAAAACATCAGCATGGGGTACTGCTTTTGTCTTGATTAGATTCAATAACAGGGTCTACGTGATTTTACAACAATTACATCATCTGCAAGCAGCTTCGTTCTAAGGCGATTTTTTGCATGCCACGCTCCAGATGGAAAGAGAAACTTTTTCAGGGCTTGCCCGCTGGCGTGCGTGCGGGTGAGCGCGCTGGGGTTTTGCAGGTCGAGGGGCGTAGTGTTTGCTGTTTCAGTCAAGTAAATATTCCTACCACGTAGATTTTAATCTACAAATAGTCGTAAAGAAGTGACCTGCCAAGTTCCTGGATACACCAGTCAACTTTTGTGAACAACTGACAATTCTGTCCTTTATTTATTCATTAAAAATTGCACTAGGTTTTTTCTTGTTTGTTTAGATAACTTGTATATTTGGGCAGTGCGGATGGTGGGTCTGTGCAAGTATGAGTGCAGTGCCAGTGGGGTCCAGAAGAGGGCGATGGATCGTCTGTAATTGACTGGAGTTATAGGCTCTTGCTAGCCACCTAATGTGGGCTGGGAATCGAACTTGAATTCTCCACAAGAGTGGTACCTGCTTCTACCCTCTCAGCCATCTCTTCAGTCCAAAGCCTTGCTAGCCGGGAGACGATGAGCAAACAGATGTAAAAATAAAAGAAACAAGGAATTATTGGGTAAATAATACAATCCATGTTAACTGTTTAGATCCAGGTAATTTAGAAACCCAGGTGCTGGGGATGTGCCCTTAGCCAGTCTAGATTGGTGGTTTCACTGCACCTTGCGTATAAGATCTAGGTAGGGGCAATTCCTCTAGCTTTTATTCTTCTCAGCAATATATAAATGGCATCTAATTTTCATAAAAAAAATCCCTCATTTCTGTCTGCTGCCCTGGAATTTGGCAGAGAGTAGGAACCCAGATTTCATTGTTAAGACAGAGTATTTGTACTCCAGATTCATGCCAGAAACAGCTCAAAATCTGCTGTGTAATCTCAGTTTAAAAACAAAACTGCTTGGGAAAAGTATTTATGGAGACTGCCTAAGACACACAAGCCCCCAGCCATGAACTTGGAATACAACATTTTGGGGCATCCTTGATGTGGTTTTGCTCTGCAGTGTTGTTTTTTGTTTGTTTCATGCTACTTTGTCTGGTTTGAGTACCAGACTACTCTGGCCTCAATAAATGAATTGAGAAGTGATCTTTTCTGTTTTAAAGTCTATGAAGACCTGGAAACACTTGAACGGGAAATAATGTCTTTTTTTTCGCCATTTTTAAATTTGAATTAGAAACAAGATTGTTTTACTTGTCAATCCCAGTTCCCTCTCCCTCTTCTCCTCCCCTGCCCCCCTCCTAGCACCCTACCTATCCCAGAATGTCTTTTTTAAGCAGACATTCTGGGTCTTGCTGTCTTTGTATGGACATGCTTGGTTGTTGTTGTCTGACAGTTTCACACATCTCTGGAATGAGTGATAGTCATTTTCAACCTCCCAATCCCTGTCCAATCCCCACCTTTCTCCTCCTGAAACTCTTATTCTAGAAAGTAGCTTCTCCTGCTTTGCTGCCTTTGTCTGTGACCCACTAAGTTAGCTACAGTTTGCATGAATGTGGGTGGGGCCCATTACTGGATGGAAGGTAACTTCTCTGTGGTTACACCACTGAAGAAACTGACACTCTCTATCCCAGCAGCCATTAGCTTCCATCTGTTCTTTAGGAAGAGGTGGAGCCTCACGAGCCCCTCTCAGAGTCCTGAGGGAATGTTTCTGGACACAGCCTCCTGAGATCTTGTTCAGATAACCAGAACGTCAGCCAGTTCCTGAGTACAATGGCTACCCAGAAGACATCTTTTTGTTGCATATCTCCCCATCCTCTGGCTCTTGCTTTCTTCCTGCCTCCTCTTCTTATCATGTTCCTTGGTGGGGAGTGATACTGTGGTTCCGTTTGAGGCTGAGCACTCCACCAACATTTGAGTTTCTGCATTAACCATTGCCCACTGCCATAAAAAGATTCTCTGATGAAGACTGGATGCAACATTAATCTATGGGTATAAACACAAGGATCTAGAAGACAGTTTGACAATGCGACCCTGTAGCAAAACAATAATATTAGTTCCCCAGTAGGGCCTATGACCCCTAGGCCACAGACTCTTGACCAGATTTACAGAACCAGACAGACATTCTCTCCTTTAAAGATGGCCTCAAATCTAGTCAGAGAGCAGTAGGTTACCTTGATAACAGTCATGCCAATATTGTACTAATTAGCATATCTTGTCTGTCAGTGCCTAACCTTCATTAATCCCTTCCAAAGGAAATGTTCAAAACTTAATCACCTTCCAGTTGACTCCAACTCTGAACATGTCTGTACTGGAGATCAAGCTTCTGGAAAAAATAGGGTATTTGGGGGGAACTTCTAGGAGAAACAAATTACTGGTTTCTCTTGTGATTGAATACTTGTCAGCAATAATGTAAGGGAGGAAAGAAAGCAGGGTGTAAAATTGGTGGAGTGCTAGCCCAGCATGTACCACATCCTGGATTCTTTATAAAATGGTGTATATAACAAGCCACCCTCTTGCTTCAGCTCCCAGGGAGACTAGGTCAAACTCAGTGTATCAGTTTCACAAAAGAAATGGCTTAATGCATCCAATGTGTATTCTTTCACAGTTCTTGTGACTGGAGGTCAAAATCAAGGTGTCATCAGGGCCATGCTGCCCAGTTTTTAGGAAAATATTTATGGAGATTTCTCCTGGGGACATTAAGTATAGAGCTGTGTGTTTGCACCACTGTTTTGGTAGCAAAAAAAATGGCTGTCTTCCTATTCGAATTCTCAGAAAGGCATTAGAAATTAATTTATATTTCTTAGAGCTATTAGGAAAAATGGTTTAGAAATTTGTCCCAGATTTCCAGCAGGAGCTGGAAATGTCCAGAGTCCATTAGTCCAGTCTCCAGGCAGGCCTGCCGCTATTACCCCACATTCTCCTCTCCTGTGGTTCAAAGGTGCCCTGTAAAGACCTTTCTGGCTGCTTCGCTAGGCAACACACTTGCAATTTCTGCTAAAATGCATTTAGGCTACTGGACAGTCAGAATCAAACTTGTCTACTACAGCACATACTAAGAAGTGTTTCTGTCTAAAAGTAGGGTTCTGCTTTTGTTGTTCAATTGTAACTTAAAGGAGAGGGGTAAGTATCTTGGTTTATTTTCCATTGTCATAACAAAATCTCAGAGGCTGGACACATTATGAAGAAAATAGGTTAGTTTAGCTTATTTTTTCTGAATGTCTGAGTATACTGGTATCTGTTCAGTTCATGATGAGATAGATTCACAGTGGTGACAACATATGTAGAATAGAATGGTGAATGGTAGACTTCTTTACAGACCCAATCCCTGGAGAACTAACCTAGTCCCAGAACACCTTCATTAATCCCTTCCAAGGGAAATGTTCAAAACTTAATCACTTCCAGTTGACTCCAACTCTGAACATGTCTGTACTGGAGATCAAGCTTCTGGAAAAAATAGGGTATTTGGGGGGAACTTCTAGGAGAAACAAATTACTGGTTTCTCTTGTGATTGAATACTTGTCAGCAATAATGTAAGGGAGGAAAGAAAGCAGGGTGTAAAATTGGTGGAGCCCAGCATGTACCACATCCTGGATTCTTTATAAAATGGAGCCATGATGGCACACACCTGAAATCTCAGCATTCAGGAGGTAGAGACAGAAGGATCAAAAGTCAAGGGTCATTCTCAGATACAGAGAAAGTTCAAGACCCACCTGAGCTACTTGAGATTCTGACTTAAGGTAGGGAGAAGATTTGCTTTGGCTGGCAGAGAAGGGCTAGTCCACCACTGTAGTGAAGTCATGGCTGAAGTAATGTGAGGTGACAGGACACAGGGAGAGGGTCCCCTCTGCTTGTTCTAGTGTCCAGTGTGACTGGCTGGTTATAACATACATGTGCTGCAGGCTTATCTCTGAGATTTCAGGAGTCCATCTCTCCAGCTCTGGTCAGGGTTGACATGACCTGATCCTGGTGGCCAGACATTTCCCACAGGTTCCAGAAGGTTTTATACATCCATTTGTAAAAGGAAAAAGATACACTTGCACAAAAGTGCTGGTTTAGCCATTTTCTGAGAAAATTATAAAGAACAAACCCTGAATTAATTCATTTTTAAAAATCTACTTTGCACTGGGAGAAATTAGAATTAGACAAGTAGAGATCTGATATTCAGGCCCATAGTGTGTTGCTCTGTCTCCAGAGAAACTATCAGAACACTGTTACATTGGCTTTATCTGGCTGTGTCTGGGGCTTGGGATTTAGACATTCCAGAATTTTCATCACTGACCTCCAAGATGTACCTGTTCGTTGAGTCCCAACTCTTATGAAGACTTCTCAGATCACTTTGAAATAACAGGTGCAAAGAATGACATTTTTGTATATGCTCCTCCTCCATATAGCCAGGTATATGCTAGAAATGATACTAGTAATGAAAGATTTCAGTAAATACTTGGAGAGGGATTGAAAATCCAACAAAAACATGGTTAGGAGTAGATCTCAGCAATGGAGCATGTGGTTGGCATGTTTGATGTCTTGGGTTGATCCCTAGCACAGGTACCCCCCCCCACATACCAATACATGTCCTGTACCACTTATGTATGACAACAATAACTAACTTTATGGACACAGAAAGCAGGATGTAGTTGCTGGTAGCTGGAGAAGGAAGAGGGGCTCAGTGATTAGCTTGGGCAGTGTTTCAGTTTGAGAAAAATAAAGGACTCTGGAGATGGCCTCTGAAAGTTGCATAACAGTGTGATGTACTCAGTGACTCCAAACCATGCTTTTAGAGTCCCAGTTTGAATGGCATGTTGGGCAGACTATAATCACCAAGCTCAGTGTCCCACTTGCCAGCTCTAGTTTTTAGAATGGGAAGCTTTTCTGCAAGCTTTTAGTTTAGGTTGCTGTCTTTAAAGTTTGTCTCCTTGAGAAGAGTGGGGACAGAGTCAAAACCAACCACAAGCAAAGTTCTCAAGTCTTCGAGTCTTAGGGGAAAAGTCAGTAACGCCACTCATGGGAAGTTTTTGATCTGTTTTCTTCTGTTTGGTGTTGCTGGAGTTTTTCTTTCCTGCCAGGTCCTGCTGCTGCTTCAGCCCCAAATAAATACACAGAGACTTATATTAATTATAAAACTGTTGGCCAATGGCTAAGGCTTCTTATTGGCTAGCTCTGTCATAATTATTAACCCATTTATATTAATCTATGTATTTCCACATGGTCTTGGCTTACTGGAGAATGCCCGGACCTGTTTCTCCTTTGGTAGCTACATGTCATCTCTTTGCCATCTCTCTCTGCCTACCTTTCCCAGAATTCTCCTCATCTCCTACTCCTGCCTATCTTCCTGCCTCTATTGGCAAAACAGTGTTTTATTCATCAACCAATAAGAGAAACATATATGTAGAAGGATATATCCCATCAGTTTTGGTTTTTGCTCTGTGACTTCTGTGTGCTTTTGAGCACAGAAGATCCCACGAATCCCCTGTGATGTGAGCCCTCACATGTACCCAACCCCAGGGCACCAAGCTGGTAGCTGGGCAGGGGTGGGGGTAGCTCCACCCAGAGTATCAGGGTTCTTTTCCCTCAGGCTGACTGTCCCACCCAGTTCAAAACAAGCTGCCAGCAGCTCCTGGGCTTATTTCCTCATCTGTGCTCTTTTCTCTAGATAAAGTTAGAAAATAAAAGAGTCGGGACTGGAGAGATGACTCAGAGGTTAAGAGCACTGGCTGTTCTTCCAGAGGTCCTGAGTTCAATTCTCAGCAACCACATGGTGGCTCACAACCTTCTATAATGAGATCTGGTGCCTTCTTCTGGCTTAAGGCATACATACAGGCAGAACACTGTATACATAATAAATAAATAAATTTTTAAATAAATAAAATAGTCAACTCTCTTACCTGGGTGGCCTAGATGCTATAGGGTACTATGGGAAGGGGAGCATCCCCTGTGAGAGGGACCCCTTAAAAAGGGATTAATAGTTAATAGTTAATATTAATAGTTAATAGTTCTCCATCCTGCCCTCTGCTATATGCTATGGGCAAGCCAAGGGGCTAGCAGCTGCAGACTTCAGCCTGAAGACCCTTTTCTTTATTGATAATTATTGGTATGCTCTTACACCTGTTTCAAACTCTGTAAAGTTGGCAACTAAGACAATTTTTTTTTGCTTTGGTTTCCTATTGGGACATTTATCAGGTTTGATGGTAGAAATGTTTGAGAAATATTTCCAGCAAACCCAAGGCACAGTTTACACTTTGAGACAGCTATCATCATACTTCTGTTTACTAGTATGACACTGTACTTATTTTTCCCCCTGCCTCAGTACTATGGAATAGTTGTCCCTTCTCTTCAAGTAGGTCTCCATTTGATGGGACTAAGAGTTTCTGTCTGCTCCATAAGTTGTACATTTATAGCACTGGGGAGAGCAGGGATGCTGGATACTTCAAAAATACTGCTGGGTTTGAATAACATAAAGATGACTTTCATTAAGTTCTGTCTTCTGGCCGTGTACGTGGAGCTAGTGCAGAGTGGAGACCAGAACTCAGGCTTCTGGTCTCAGTCCCCAGTCCACCTTGCCTGTTCTGAATGGAAAGCCTCTACTGACTATACTTGGGAAGTGCCTAGGGTTGAGCAATGGGGAGTAAAGGCAGGAGGGAAGCTGAGGGCACCGGCTTTGACAACAATGGCTCTGAAGTTGGGTTCTGATACTTGCTGGGTCTGATAAGCTTGCCGAAGTCTCTGTCTCTCTGCTCTTGTGTGACTTTCCACAGGACATTTTTATTCCACCCACATGGAGAGGGCAGTGTCAGACTAAAGAAAGGACTCCATCTAAGTGTAGCCTCGAGAACCAGATGTTTATCATGGAGTTGCTTATGGGAGCAGTTGTATCAACAAGAGGTTCACCCTTCACAGGGTAGTGGTGGTGCATGCCTTTGACCCCAGCAAAAGCAGAGGCAAGGCAGATGGATCAAAGGCTACAACCAAGGCTACACAGAGAAACCCTATCTCAAAAGAAAAAAACCAATAACAACAAAAGGAAGTTCACCCCAGCATGGATTATACTTCCTGGGAACCCTCATTGCTGGTGTGGGTTATAGGCACTGAAGCAACCCCCCCCACACACCACACACACTCCAGTAATTGTTGACCACTCTTGTGAGCTTGGTGATCCATGCCAATTTTATCTTCCCTCCATGAGGCTCTGTCAATAGGTTCAATCTCCTGAAGATCTCCTGTGGTGATTCAAGATGGGAGCCATCATGCATCATGTCCAACCTAGACAGAACAGCTACACAGCAGCTCCTTTTACCCTTCTTGGTAGAGTGGTTTTTACTATTTTCTAGTCCAATGTATCTGTCTCCTCTGCTGCATCCTTGCATGGCTCCGTGACTTGGACTTGATTGGGGTCACCAGAGAATGAAGACAGATAGACAAAAATCTCAGATTAGGTGGCTTCAGCTCTTAGCTGAGAAAGCCTGAGCATCCCAGAGCACGGTGTGTTTATTATATAGAGTTGAACAGAGAGGCAGGGTTACTCTGTGTAGCTGGACAAGAAGGTGAGGCTGTTATATACAGATAATCAAGGAGGCAGGATGTATGGTATATAGCTTTGTCAAGGGGACATCAGTCTGGATAGGAACAGTGACTGTAGGGGACAACCCTGTGCTGTAAACATCTAGGGGTGGGAGGAGAAAGCTATGGCAGACATGTGCACACACTGTCTCATCCACACATGGCCTCCCAAGGAAGCTTTTGCCATGTCTCTGAACTTCACACTAGGGTCTGAGGCTCTGGGTTCTTTGACATGGCTAGCTCATGTCAACACATACATTCACTCAGGACTTCACTCACCCTGGGCTCTCTCCAATCCCTCCACTCCCCTCTTTTCATGCCTTTTTCTCAATGGTTAGGGCTTCTGATGGAACTGATGGGGGGCATCCTTGTCTGTGAAGCTCCTTAGAGAAACATATTCAGGTTTTCACTGTGAAGTAGGGTAATTAGCTGTCAGTTCTTCACAGGCATCCTACAATCTGCTCTCTCTCTCTCTCTCTCTCTCTCTCTCTCTCTCTCTCTCTCTCTCTGTGTGTGTGTGTGTGTGTGTGTGTGTGTGTGTGCATGCATGTGCATTTTTGTGTGTATATATGTGTGTTTTGTTACCATGCTTTGTCAATTCCAAAATAAAAGCCAATGGTGAAATATTATCACACATGCTCCCTAATCTTTTGTTGAGCTAAATTTTAGCCAATTGTTGAAACTACTCTTGAATTTCATGGATGTGTCATGTGCATTTCAAATGTACACACTTGTGCCAATTATCCTTTAATGATGGTATTTTACAAGGGAGTTAAAAGAATTACCTGTTAGGTCTGGGGAGATAACTGAGTTGGTAAAGTGCTTTCGTTTCAAGCCTGAGGACTTGAGTTTGATCCCTGGGACCCCCTCCCCCCTTTTTAAGCCCAAGAATAGTGGCCAACACTTGTAATCCCAGTGCTGGGGAGGCAGAGACAGGTGGATCCCTAGGGCTCAGTGGTCTGCCAGATTATCCTACTTGGCCAGCAGAGGCTGTCCTCTGGCCTCCACACGTGTGCATATGTATTATCCACACTCCTATACATACACAGGTGTACCTGTATGTGTACTCCCAGTTATCTGGGCAGTGTGGTGTTCCCTATCTGTCTCCTGAGTGGACCTTGAATTGACCCCGATGCATACTTCTTTAGGAGGGAAACTTTTAACATTGAAATCCCTGCAGCTCGCTTCCAGTACACGTTGTGTCCCCACTGCTGGGGATTCCCATATTCCCACATTTCAACCTCAAAGTCCTCAGAAAAGCAATTTTGGGAAATGATTGAAAGATGAAGAAACAGAACTTCCATCTATATGACCACTGGAGATTTTATTTGTGTGTAAAATTTGAAACAGCTGTCAAATGTAGTGTCTTTATTTGGTAAGGGAAATTTTTATTCACGTATTACACATTTTATTGACTTGAGCAAGATCTTTAAAGTTGTGGGTTTTTTCAATCTAATTGTGATGATTGTTGCTTGGTACTTAATTATAAGATCCATTTTTCAGTGACAGATCATTATGTATGTCTAAGACTGTTTTCCTTAAAAATACATCAGTGTGTCTCAAGGGTAGCAGAGTCCCTGCTGATCATCACTGATTCCCTGGGTCCCATTTCCACCCCCCCAAAGTTAATGGAATAAAAAAAAGTTGTAATTTTTACATATTTGTACTGTAGTTGCTTCTTTTTCTTCTTTTTTTACTCTCTAATGAGAGTACTTTTTACTTTATTTGCATGCTTATATATATATGAGTCAATCAAAGAGAACTCTTTTGGAGCCAGCTTTCTACCTCTTGGGGTTGAAGATGGAAATCTTAAGAATTTGTTCTGGTTGTGAAACTGAGTCATCTGATTAGGATCCATAAGGAACTCTTCTTTTGTTGTTTGAATTAGTGAGTGGCAAAAGAGGCTCTGGAGACATCACAAATGGGGTTGAAAGGACTGCAAGACAATAAAATATTAAAGCACTTTCTAAAGGCAACAATGAGTTTGTTTCCAGCTGTTTCAATCACACTCATTCTCATCACAGATGATGATTATATACTCTGTGATGAGATTATATACAGTGATGGGATCTTTGCTAAGTTGGAGAGGTAGACTCCAGTAGTGACTAACCAAATCTGTGTCTATCTGCAAGACTTCTTCTGGATGCTCAGCTCCAATCCATCTCTGCCTGAGCTGGGATATCAGGAAGAGACTCATGCCTGATGCTGTACTTTTACTGGCAGATGAATTTACAGTATCAGAGGTCAGACCTCAAGGATGCTCATGGGCCAGCTGCATCTTCAGAATCACCGCAAGAGCATGCATAGCTACCAAGTCATACCTGGACCCTGGATCTGCCCTCGAACATGTTTGTAGTTTGGATGACACATCATGAAGTTTGAGCGCCACTCACTCAGAAGGTATGGCTGGTGAGGCAAAAAAGAATGGAGACATGGTACAAGACTGAGAAAATGGAAATTTACATAGTTTGCTGCCTTTTTTACATCACAATGTCTCTAATTGTTAAATGGGCAATCTTTTGTCCTTAAGATTTATTCTGCAAAATCAAGGCTTATTTCAAAGAAGGGCCAAGGGCTACAGAATCAAAATAGAAGGTGCTGCTGATAAAGCAAGTTACAAAGTGACACCTATCACCCACAACACATGGCCTAAATGAAGGGGCAGGGAAACTGTGGGTCCCTAATGAGAGTCAAGTCTAATTAACTCTTCTCTGAACACATTTGCAATGGGGCTTGGCACCTGGAACTTAGTAGCTAATTACAAGTGACTGCCAGTGAACAATGGGTAATCTGCATCTCAGCTTCATGTTAGATGTGTCATAATTGTGATTGTCATGGCAGCAAGACAGAGGGAATGGGGACAAGCTGCAGCCTTCTAGAGAAATTCCAAGATACTGTTTTGCAGGTTGTAGAATGGATATCAGTTGTCAGTCACAGATGAAGGCTACATCCTAGTGCCAAAGGATGCAGTGCATGCCCAGGTGCTTCTGTGTCAGAGGCCAATGACCACTAGAACTTGGTCATAAGCCAGACAGTTGTTTCAGATAACACTGCCTTCTTTTGTTATATCTCCTACTTAGCCATTTCCATTCAGTTAGAGGTCAGGCAGTAAGCTTGTAAGTTCCAGGTCAAAATCATTTGGTAAAATTCAACATCTTTTCATAGGGCTCTCAGCAGTCTTGGAGTTGAAGATGCCATAAGCTACTACCGGGGGGTCTTTTAATAATTAAGAAAAATCACTTGTGCTATTAAATTAAAAATAGATTGTGGTGAGATGGGCAAAAGTCAAGGGCATATCCAGGAAGGTATTATAGTAGGTCAGGGAAAGATGAAATCTTACACTTCAGAGGCATTCATTGAAAGGGAAGGTATTTGGTAGAAAAAGTCGACAGGGTATATTTGGAGGCTGGCCATGGGGCTTAAGGAAACATTACAAGGGTAACATCCTGCTTGGTTAGATGGGCAGAGCTGCTCATACGCAGGGAAGTCGGGATGAAGGGTAATGCCCATTCTCTTCTGGAGGGACACCAGTCTATGCCACGGGCCCCTAAGATCAATTAGAAAGAGTCTGATACCTGCAGGAAAACTGTGTGATATGTATGCATGTGAAGTAATTGCAAGCATGTGAATAGATTTCAGTATGTCAGAATGTCGATGAAGGATGTTTGGAACAGCAAATTGGTAGGAAGACGTGCCAACATCAGTGCCAACGCCAGAGAACAGGTGAGAAAGGTATACTCTGAGGGGCTGTACAGCAACACTCTTTAATGTATCTCATTTAGACATTGGTCTAGCCATGTGAGATAGACTTTATTTTTCTCTTACTTTTAGATAATAACTGATATCCCAGTTCTTCAGTTACCTGCCCAAAGCTATTGAGTAGTGAATGGGACTGTTAAATGTAAAACTTCTGAAGTTGCAGATCCTATAAGTCCCACTGAGGATCATTAGGAGAGATGAATAAAAAACCTCTCCAAATCTCGGAATTAAGAAATGGTCTCCAATGCAACCACAAAGACAGGGAAGAAACAGATTGGGCATAAGGGTCATTATGATTGGCTTTAATGTTGGCTTGTCACAGGTTAGAATCATATGAGTAGGGAGAGAGTTCTTACCTGAAGAACTGTCCTGGCTGCCTTGATTGATGTGGGGAAATCCGTACAAAAGTCATAAGGTGCAAAAATTCAAATATTTAAACAGATGAATAGATAGAACATGGCATTCACATATAATGGAATACTTTGTAGTCGAGGCTGTCTTCAAACTCAATGAGGAAGTCCTTCAACTATGGCAGTTCTCCTACCTCAGCCTCTTAATCCCTGGGCTTGCAGGTGTATCATATCATCCCCAGCTATTATTTATATTTTTGAAGTTTTGGTTGTGAATTTCAACACTTAACAGCTGACCTATCTTCCAGCTCTATTACTCATATTTTAAAGGAAGTGAAATTCTAATATGTGCTACAAAATAGATATTTGAAAACATAAAAGAAAAATATTATATAATTCTATTAATACAAAATTCATAGGACATAAAGTTTGTTGGTAGGTGGTGTAAGACAAGACTGGGGAGGTTTTGCTTAATGGACAGTTTCGGTTTGGGCAGATGAGAAAATTCTGGAGACTGATGCACGGTGGTGATGGCCATGCATCACTGTGTATACTTAGTGACACTGAACTGTACACTTCCAATGGGTAAAGTGATAAACTTCTGTATGTTTTGTCACAAGGAAGCTGTCTTTGAAGTTAGCTCCCTGTGTTCAAGGATGAGCTATGTGTTCTTGTCAGTACATGTCATTTGATGACAGTGACACTAATTCAGTTTTATATAGTGGTATCTATGTGTATTCCCCACAGAGTTAAAGAAATCCATTGGCATAAATTTAAACTGCATTTTCCTCTATGATTTCAGAGACCTGCCATAAATGAACAGTGGGGGAAAAATCTCTTCCCATACTTGCACATCCCGAGCTTTCTGCCTCCTTCCTTAGTGCTGTGCCAGGAAGATGCTAGCATCTGGATCAATTTATTGCAGATCATTATTTTGCTACAGTCTGAGGAAACCATTCTGGTCATGAATTGTTCCTTGCCAGGAGATAGATTTAAATCAAGAAAGAGTTGCTTTGATATCCACAGAAGTCTCCATATTATCCAGTTTTTTTATTTCTATTCTTCCCCCAAAGCTTTACTATCTCATGCCACAAGCATGGCCGGGTTCCTGCCTGTGTGCTTTCCTCAATAAGCCATTTCCTACTAGAGCAGAGCCATGCTTTGCCATCTGCTGAGCCAAGCCCTGTCTTTGACTGTGTTCCTGGAGTTGGTGAGTGGAGGTGGACGAGGACTGGGAGAAGAACAAGGGTTTATGCTGCAGAAAAAGACCTAGGTTCAGGGACGCCCAGCAGGGTGAGCCTGATCCCCTGGATGGCTAAAACACACCTAGTGATTCAATGTTTTCAAACCCTGTATTGGGTCTTTAAGCCTTAAAGTTTTCCTAGCAGGATCCTAGCTATGGAAGAAGACACCTGTTTGGCTTTTCATCCAGTCTCTTTTATAATCACTACTGGATGGCTTTTCATGACAGTATCCGCTGTACCTGCAAAAGATGTCTCTTTCAAGATTGCCATGGAAACCTTCTCAGGTCCCACTGCCTTTGAGCAGTTAGCAGTAATTAGTAAGCTCACCTGACTCTCTCATTTCCTTTTTTCAAGACTTCCAAAGCAATTCACAAGGCTAACAAACACTCCGTTCCTTATGCCACCACATTGTTCAAATACCACAGCTACCATGTGACCTAGGGCTTCTCCTTCCACCTGTATGTCATACCTGCCCACTACAGGTAAAAATCTTGTGTTGCCACTGGATCTGACCTTACTATCATCATGGCATGCTCTCTGTCCCTTACAGCACTCAATCACAGAGAGTCAAAAAGGAGGAATTTCCCAGCATTCCCCAACCGGGTACTTGTGCCTGTCTAACAACTATCCTGGGCATCATGGATGCTGGTATCAAAGAAGTGCTAGAGTAACATCTGGAGGTCCAGTGTCTGGACAAAGACGCCATCACTCCTTGTGAAGCTGGTCAATGGCTTCATGGAACTGTGACTGGATTGATGGCTAGACCAATGGGATGTGAATCACTGCTCAAGGTTCTGGTACAAGAGTCTCTCCATGGTATTAGCATGCTAAACAATCTCAGCTCAAAGCACAGAGTCTTACTTCAGCCCATAGAAGTTAGAGCTTAGGTACATTAACTAGAACAAGGTCAAAATCTATTACATAATCATTATCCTGGCTCTTTTTGGCTTGTGTGGTAGTTCTGACCCTGAGTATGGCCAAATCTCAAGATCATGATCACAACTCTACTTCCCAGAGGATAGGGGAGATGGCTTAGCAGGTATGTAAGAACACTTACCGAGTAATCGTAAGGCCCTGAGTTCAAATCCCTAGCAACCATGTAAAAATCCGGGCATGGCTACAGGTATGTCTGTTACAGTGTGAGGGTTGGAAATGGGATGTCTGGGGCTTGCTGACTACTACCCTAGCTCTGGGTTCAGTGAGAGATCCTATCTTTAAGGGAATAGGGTGGAGCATGATAGAGCAGGAGGCCCAATGCTATCCTCTAACTTCCATACACAGGCACCTGCACACACGTGTATATGTGTTCCTGTCTCTGTCTTGTTCTCTCTCTCTCTCTCTTTCTCGCTCTCTCTCTCTCACTCTTTCTGTCTCTCTGACACACACACACACACACACACACACACACACACACACACACACACACACTTCACAGTGAACTAAGGTAGAAACCATGTCAAAGAGTCCTAATCTTGACACTCTTGCTATTAGCCAGACAGTGCCTTAATAATAATTTTATTTTCTGTTTGCAGTGTAAAAACAGCTCAGATAGTTTCTTTGTTCAGTTATTCAGTCTGAAATCTGTTATGTGATCTAATATGCCAGTGTTTCTATGCTTCTTTATCGCTGATAGGACCTTGTATGATAAGACCAAGGTAAAGTATACCTTGGTATGGGAAGAAAGACACACAATTGTTAGAAAGTCATCATGGGTATTTACCAATGTTTAAGTTACAGCCGTGTAAGGCTTTCCCAAGACGTTATGGGAAATGCCAAACAGAAGAATGAAATAATAAATCCCATCCTCCTTCAGCAGCATCTCCACCAAGATGCCAGAGGAATCTGGAATTCTAGGCATGCTTTTGTGGATAGCCGGGATGGTCACCATAATAAGAGAGGAACATTTTTCTCACTATTCTCACCGCAGCTTGAATGAGTGATCACATGGCCTGGCTTGGAAATGGATTTTTTTTCCCTCCCCAGTAGGTTTATTTGCTCAGGTTCCTGTTTGCCAGAGGAAGGCTGAGGGCCCAGGTCCAGGCACGAGGCAGGTCTAGCTGTGTACACTGGAGGGAGCCGTGTCCTCCTGTTTCTTGGTAATTTGCTGTAAATTGGTGCTATGGATCCTCAGAGTTTTATCTAGTTCTGTTCTTCTCTTTCTGTTGCAATAGCATTCGTTTTTCTTGGCTGTGGGATACGGTTCGTGACCTTCACACCGGCCCTCCCATTACTGGCTGGTATTTCACAGTAACGGAATTGGCATAACCTCACCCACTGTCTGCATGTTTGACTCTTGCATTTTCGTCAGCAGGGACTACTCACTGTTTTCCATCTTAGTTCAGGAAAACTGGAAAAACAGTGCTGCGAAATTGAATTTTTTTTAGTATGTTTTTCTAATGAGACTCCTCTGTGACCTTGATTATGTTTTCCCATCTCTCTTTTGTTTTCACATGGAGACGCAGTTGTTTGCACAGTCTGGAGCACAGTGGGGAAAAGTAGGGGACTGCACTCTTTGCTGATCAGAACCCATATGGTTCTCTGGGGTTTCATTAGTATAGAGTTATTTAGGGGAACTACATTTAGAGGGATATTTTGGCAAACTGGAGTGTGTCAGGGGAAAAGCGAACAGGTTGGTCCAAGCAGTACATGATGAATAATTAACAAAGAGGAGAAGAAGGCCTGAGTGAGACAATAGCTGTCTGCAAAGGCTGTGCTGAAATACAGCTATGACTGCTGTGGGGAAGTTAGTGGGAGGCAAGTTGCAGCTTGTTATGAGATTACATTAGAAGCAGCTGCTTGGCTCATGGAGAGTACATTTCCCTCTTTAGAAGTTAGATACAAAGCCAATATACAAACATCGAGGCAGGTATAATGGGTAAGATTGAAATCACCCTTGGGAGGCTGAGGTAGAAAGGTCACTTGAGTCTCCGAGTTCCAGGACAGCCTGTGTCACATAGAGACACTGCTTTGTTTTGTACAACCTTGGACATCATCCCTCAAGTGCTATCCACCATTTTATTAATAAGGTCTCTCACTAGCGTATGACTTACTGAGTAAGGCTGGCTGGCTGGGCAGTGAGTGTCAGGGATCTGCATATCTCCTCCTTTCCATTCCTGGGATTACCATAGTTACCACCCTAACCATTAAAAATATATTAAAGTTTTTTGACAGTTCATGCATAAATATAGTGAATTTTAGTTGTTTTCACCTTCTTGCATTCTCCTTGCTCATTCCCCTTCTCCTGATGAAGCTCTTCTTCCAAGTAGGTGCTTCTTGTGTTTTCATGTCTTTTTTTTTCTTTTTTTTAGTTTAATTTGTGTGTAGGTTACTCTGTGGAATAAGGGCAAATTACCAGTGACTCCACCACTGAAGAATACCTCCCTCCCTCAACAACTGTTAATTGCTAACAGTTACTCAAGGAGCAAGGGGTATCATGGACCCTTCCCCATTCAATATGAAGTGTTGATGGGTCCAGTCATCTGAAGGTATTGTGCACATAGCCACAGCTTCAGTGAGTGCATGCATTCAACTGCTATGCCATAACCAGCAGACATCTTTTTGCTTCAGGCCTTACCATTTTCTGGCTCTTGCATTCTTTCTGTTCCCACTTCAGTCATGTTTCCTGAGCCTTGGTGGCAGTGATATAGCTATCCTGTTTATGGGGGAGCACCTTACTATCATGTATTCACAGCACTTTGGTCAATTATGGGTCTCCACATTAAATCTACTCAATGCAAGAGGCTTTTCTGACAAAGGTTGGATACAGCCCTAATCTGTAGGTATAAACATGAGGCTTTAGAAGACTGTTTGACAGCATGACCCTTTAGCAAAACAGATTCCCTAGATTTCCTCCATATACCTGTGACTTCCCAAAATACAGACTTTTGACAGGGTTCACAGAACCAGGTATAAATTCTTTCCTGTGGAGTGGGCCTCAATGCCAATTAGGAAGTGGTGCCACTGTTGCAGTAGACAGCATTTCTTGTGTGCCAGCTCAAAACTGTAGTTCACAGGATTCACCCCTGGATAGGACTGCTGATCATTTTTCTCTGCCAACACTCTACATAGCACCCTCTGGAACTATGAAAGGTACCCAGTAGGGAGGGGCTCCCAGCTCAGCTCCAGCTTGATTCTCCAGGTCCTGTGACCAATGTCTTTTAGTTTTTTTTTTTTTTTTTTTTTTTTTTTTTTTTTTTTTTTTTTTTGCAGTAGGGTCTCACCATCAGGTTCTGGGGAGCAACCAAGAGCAATGACAGCAGTCTACATTCTTTTGAGGGTGTCTCTGGGACCTCCCTAACTAATGGCTTGGATAGAGATATCCCACATCTGGCACTGGGATTTTTGTTTACTAGCCCATGACTTCTGGGAAGAAATTATCCACCATGGAGGGTACCTCTGTTTAAAACATTTGTTTTTAGATATTATTGTTTAATAAACTTGTAAAGTGGGTTTTCATATGGCTTTTACACGCATCCTTAATTTTGGTCACCCCTATGCTGTTGGATAACCCTTCCGTATGCTGTGAATATATGTTGCTCTCATTGGTTGATAACAAAAACTGCTTTGGCCCATAGCAAGACAGAATATAGCTAGGCAGGAAAGCCAAACTGAATACAGGGAAGAAGAAAGACAGAATCAAGAGGATTACAGTCAGCCCGCCAGAGGAGCAAGATGTATCAGAGCACATAGATTAATAGAAATAGGTTAATTTAAAGGTAAAAGCCAGTTAGTAATAAGCCTGAGCTGGTTGGCCAAGCATCTTATAATTAATAGTAAGCCTCTGAGTGATTATTTAAAAGTGGCTGTGGGTCAGGGTTGGACAGAGAAATCTCCATTTACACCACTCCTTACCCTACCTTCTCAACCCTCCCTGCTCAGACCTTCCCATCTCCCAGTGTTCTCCTCCACGATCATGTCTATGTGTTATGTTTTTATTAATTATCCATCCACTTACTGACATTTGGGCTGGTTACATTCCCTCACTATTATGACTAGAGCCACAATGAATCGAATATGCAGTTATCTCTGATGAGTTCTTTGTGTAAATGTCTGGGAATATTTACTATCGCTGGTTCATATGGAAGTTCTAACCTTAGCTTTTTGAAAAACCTCCATACTGATTTCCATAGTGGCTGTACCAGTTTATACTTACATCAACAATGAAAACATGTTCCCCTTTCCCCAAATCATCATCAGCATTAGTTGACTGATAGTCATCCTGATGGATTAATTGCAAATCTCAGAGCACTTTAAAAAGTGTTTTATTATTCATTTCTGATCTTTTGAGGACTTGCTGTTTAGTTGGATAAACCATGTTCTAAATGGGTTGTTTGTTTTCTTGATAAGATGTTTTAGTTGCATGTATATTTTGAATATTAGTCCTCTGCCAGATGTATATCTGGCAAAGATGTTTCCCCATTCTGTAAACTGCCTTTTCTTTACCTTGACACTTTCATTTACTGTATGGAAGCTGTGCAGGTTGGATTTTTATCAACTTGACACCACAAAACTAGACATGTCTTAAAAGAGGGAATCTCCATTGGGGAATTGCCTCCATCAGATTGGCCTGTAGCCAAGTCTATGGGGCATTTTCTTGATTCAAGATTGATGTGGGAGGGCTCAGGCCACTGTGGGCAGTATCATCCATGGAGAGGTGGTCCTGGGGTATAAGAGAGCAGATTGAGCAAGCCAAGAAAGGCAGGGTAGTAAGCAGCACTTCTCCATGACTTCTGCTTCAGTTCCTGCCTATACCTGAGTGTTTCCACTTTCTGTAGTAGCATCACACACAGGCCCGTACATATGCACTCATGTAGTTCCTCACATTGCAGTGAGCACGGGCCACACATCTCTATGCCTGTTCAACAATGGGGATATTCCAGATGCCAACTGCTTGGAAATTTCTTTCATCTCTTCATGACAGATTTTCTACTTCCTGTCTTTCTCTCTTTTGGTTTATTCTTTCTTTTCAAAATTTTTATTCTCTAGTAGTTTTCCTGAGAAAAGACACCCACAGAGCAAGTTAAATGGACTGTGTGACTCAAGTGCCTGTATTCTAGCCTGTAAAGGACTGGTGGTTTAGATGGACAGAGGATTCTAGGTATGGAATTCCTTCATTAAGAATGTGGGGAATGTTCCCCCAACTTTTGATGTTGTCCATGAGAGGTTCTGTCACTCTAATTTTCAGACCTTTGTACAGGATGACTGTTTCTCAGTGCTGGAATTTTGTCTGTTTTGAAACTGTGTGCATGTTGTCACAGTCTCTGTGGGTCCATATGTGTACCAGTCCTGAGAATCTAAAATTCCACAATAGCATATGTGGTAGATTAGATTGTTGTTCACAGTATCTGCTCTACAGGGGCCAATGAGTTGGCTCAGCACATAACAGAGCTTGCTGCTCTTGCAGAGGACAAGGAGTTCAATTCCCAGCACCAACAGTGGTGGTTTACAACTGTCTGTAACTCCAGCTCAAGGGAGTTGGGCTCCTTCTTCCGGCCTCTGTGGACACCTAGTCATTCAAACAAACAGACACATGGACACACAGAGAGAAACATAAATAAAATCTTTAAGAAACTTAATTTTTGTTATTTTTATGCATATCAGTGTTTTGCTTGCATGTATGCATACCATGTGTGTGCTTGATACTTGCAGAGGCCAGAAAAGAGTGTTGGATGCCCTAGAACTGGAATTATAAATGATTGTGAGCTATCACAGCTCCTCTGGAGGACCAGTCAGTCATCTTAACTGCTGAGCCATCTCTTCAGCACCCCCTCCAAAAGTAAAAATCTTGAAAAATACATATTTACTCTCCTCTCCCTGGCACTTGTGTTGGTGGAGTGACTTCCTTACTCCCAATTCTAGGCCTGGACACTTTGCTGACTTTGTCATTATGATGATGGCAGCTAAATAGCAAGCAGAGGCTTAAAAACCACATGTGTGCTTGGGTTTGTTCTCTTCTATTTATGACACCAGAACAGAAGAACATGCTGGTAGTCCAAAGAGGAAGATAAATAGCATGTGAAATAAAGCCAGTTAGTTCTAGCCAAGCTAAGCCTGCATCAGAGCCCAGCTGAGCCCAGCCTGCAGCTGCCAACACTGAGCTGATTCACAGGTCACTGAGAATATATTACTGTTATTTTAAGCCACTACAGTTTTGGATGTTTTCCACATGGCATTTTGTGAGAATCGCTTTTGGTATTGGACATTGGTACCTTATTGGCATGATAAATTGATAACAATTCTGTGAGACAGATACAAGAAAAGCAAAGCAAAAAAAAAAAAAAAAAAGCTTTGGTTTGGGAGACTCCTGAACACAAGAAGGCTGTGATGGAAGTTAGAAGATGGCTGTCTGTGTTATGCAGGGAGGGGTGAAGTATTTTCTAAAAGAATCAAACTTAGGCATTGAAATATATACCAAAAATATTTGAATTTGTGCTGAAAGATGTCCAGGCAAAGGGATGAAAATGAGAGCTACCTGTCATTAGCTGCTTGTATATGATAGGTCCTGTACATTAGAGAGGAAAGCATTTAGGAAAGAACTAGTTTTGAAGGAAAATATATACAGACTGGAGAGAATCCAGGAAATTCTGGGATTGCTGAGTTGAAAATAAGGCTTCCTTATCTTGGGCCATTTGAGGGACCATATGGAAACCTGCTACTGTAGAAATTTCCATATATATATATATATATATATATATATATATATATATATGGAAAAGTATAGCTGAGTGGTCAAGAACCTAAGACAGGAAAGGTCATGGGTCTCAGGGAAAACCTAGACTTGCTAAATTCTGCTAAAGGAACATAGTGATAAAATGTCTCCAAATACATTCTTCTATACCCATAGATCAGTGCCTTACTCTACCATAATCAGAGAAACTTCTTCTTGCAGTGGAGAACTAACACAGAGATCTACAACTGGACAACATGCAGAGTGGGAGACTTTGGAGCCCTCAGTCGTAAATGGTATGTCTTCATAAAACCCTTCCCCTCAGGGCTCAGAGGTCCATGCACAGGACAATGCAGAAAGGTTGTAAAAGCCAGAGCTAGTGGATGAATCTGTCTTCCAGACACAGCAGGACTGACACACACACACACACACACACACACACATGAACTCACAGGGACTGTGGCAACATGCACTCAGCCTGCATAGGTTCAAGCCAGATGTGGTCCCAGCACTGAGAGGGTGAAGTGGACACTGGTTCCTATCCATAGCCAAGAAACTATCTACAAGTGATAACTTGTTGGCAAAGGAAAAATTAGTTTTCTCCAGTGGAGTCTCACTGGGTATATTAGCCATACTTCAGGGTAGACCCCATGTTCAGCAGTAAGCCAAAACAAAATGAACTCAATGGTATTTTTGTTTTCTTTTGTTTTGGGTTTTGAACTAATGGTAAACTTTAGGCCTCATTTTATTTGAGCATATTTTATCTTGTTGATCTTTTGCTTATATAGTTTGATTTATGTTTTTGTGGGGGAGGGGTGACTGTATATCACCTTTTAGTTTTATTTTGAGGGAGAGGGAGGGAGTGAGGGATGGATGGAGGAAGAGAGAGAGAGAGAGAGAGAGAGAGAGAGAGAGAGAGAGAGAGAGAGAGAGAGAGAAGGAGAGAGGGAGAGTGAAAGAGTCAGAAATGGCATGGAGTTGGGTGCTGACCTCACTTCCTGTCCTCTTTCTTTATTTTCCATGTGCTGATGAAATGTGATTGGCCTCCTTTCTGACTGCCAGGCCAGCCTCATGCTCCTGCTGCCATGCGTTCATCACCATGATGGACTGTAGCCCCTATGGAACTGTAAACAAACAAAACAAAACAAACCATTTTCTTCCCTAACTTGCTTTTTTCAGCAACAGAAAAGCAACGAACACACAGTCTATACCTCTATATTTGGCTGGCATCTTAGACCATTCATATCCCAAGGCCTACAGGAAAAAGAGGAGTAGGATTCTGGCAGAGAAAATTAATTTTTGGTCAGAAGTAAGATGAGGGACTACTTGTACACAACGTGGGGAAGGAGGAAGGCATCTGGAGGTCACTTGAAGTGATCCCCATGAGCATCTTTTTAAATCTGACCCTCTACATGTATGTAAATAGGCACTGGACTAAAATATTGTTATTACCAATGGCTAAGACATTTCTAGAATGATGCTAAATCACCAGGTGATCTATCATAACTGCAGAACTGACAGTGAGGGGTCTTAGATTGCAGAGTGCAAGAATAAAAATTGCTTATGAGCTCAAGACAAACAGTAACACAAGACGTTATGACTCATGATCAGAAGAGAGGCCCATCATGGATACTTGGACCTGTGCAGAAAAACATGGACTGTCTCAATCATGGAGGCACTGCTCACATGTCCCTCAGGAGAATCTGCCATGGAAGACACAATTGACTGGCAGCACCAAGTATCTATCTTTAGCTCCACCAACATGTGGACAGAGGCCATGTTTCCTTAGATTGCACTGTCCAGTGATCGAACAAGGCAAAGATGCTGGCACCAGGCTGTGCTTGTCCATTATGGGACCCTCTAATAAACATTTGCTTCAGAGACTCCCCTTGGCTATGGCTGAGTCCTTCTCAGAACAGTGTTGAATCTGAAGTGTTTCCCAGTCTGGCCTCTCTTTGCTATTTCATGGGTACTGACCTGCACTTTGGTCTGAGCCCTCTTCTACCTGCAGTTCTCCCTGTAAATCTCTGGAAAATCCATTCTCATACTGACATATGCTCAGAAAATCCAATGATACAAATGCCCCATGGCACTTTCTGGCAATAGCTAATTGATTCTGCATGCATCGCTTCAGAGTTCAGGTAGAGGAATTATGTGCTGTTTTTGAAAAATCTTCTTTCTAAATTTCTCTTTCTGAAAGTCCTAGGACTTGAATGTTGGACATTAGGGTCGAGCTTCTACTTTGTTTTTTTTTTTATCATTTTTAAAATTTGAATTAGAAATAAGATTGAATTACATGACAATCCCAGGTCCCTTCTCCTTTAGCTTCTACTTTGACTTTCTTGCCTAGTGCTCATCTCTTTGCCTTCCAGCTCTGTTTTCTAGGAGACTTCTATGACATCATTATTTCACTTTTTGCTCTTTATTTCTTCTAAGAGCCCATTCTTGCTATAGTTACTTCTTTTCCTTTATACCACTTTCAATCTCATAAATGTACCCTCCATCTATTTAAGGATGGGGTATTAGTTTTCTTGTTGCTGCAACCAAATACCCAACGAGAAGCAACTTAAGGGAAGGAATGTTTAGTTTTGTTCACTGTGTGAGGACACAGTGCATCACACAGTAGGGGATGTGTAGAGACACAGGTGGCTTTCAGTTGTGGCTGCAGGAGTGTGAGGTTGCTTGTTCACATCTAGGAAGATCTGGGAGCGAAAGTGAGGAGTGTTCATATTATTCTGACTCCCCCACCCTTCTCTTTTTATTTAGTCCAGGGTCTCAGGCAGTGGATTGGTGTGTGAGTCCCCCAGTCCCTGCAATCTTGTCTGGAAATGTTCTCACAGACACACTCAAAGGGTGCTGTGGTGATTGAAATTAGAATGGTCCCCATAGACTAATATGTTTGAATGTTTGGTTCCCAGTTGGTGGACTATTTAGGAAGGATTAGGACACATGGCCTTGTTGAAGAAGGTGCTTCACTAGGGGTGGGCTTTGAGGTTTCAAAAGCCTACACCAGGCTCAGTCTCATTCTCTTAACCTCAAGCTTATAGATCAGATGTAAACTCTCAGCCACTGCTCTGGTACTCTGCCTATTTACACCCTGCCATGCTCCCCACCGTGATGATAATGGACCTCTGAAACTGCAAGCACACCTAAATTAAATGCTTCCTTTTATAAGTTTTCTTGCTCATGGTGTTTCTGCACATCCATAGAACAGTAACTAAGATTGTCTTGATAATACCCTACATAGTTATTTACCCAATCAAGTTGATAATCAAAATTAACCATTACAAGTCTACCTTTTGACCACTTGGCACATAAGCACATTACTTTAAACCATGATATCCTATCCATGGTCCCCAAAAATCTCACAGTCATTTTACAATGTAAAATGCAATCAATCCCACTTCCAAAGTCCATAGTCTTAACAGTATCACACTGTTCAAAAATCCAAAATTTCTTCTGTGACTTAGGTTATCTCTTATGAACCAGTGATGTATGTAAACAGACTATACATAGCACAACATAAACAGACTCACATAGCAACAACATATACACATAGTAAACATTCCTACTAAAACAGAAGGATAGCGGTATAGCAAGAGATGATTAGATTAAAGCAAAATTTGGTGGGGATGTCTTCTGTACATACGTTTCTCTTATTGGTTAATGAATAAAGCATGGTTTGGCTAGTGGCCAGGCAGGAAGGATAGGTGGGTCTACCAGACAAGGAGAATTCTGGGAAGTGTAGGCAGAAAGGAGTCGAAATGTGATCCCAGGAAGAGAGGATTCAAGTCAGGCATTCTCTGGTAAGATAAGACCATGCAGAAATACATAGATTAGTAGTTATGGGTTAATAATTAAGACAGAGCCAGCCAATAAGAAGCCCAAGCAACCGCCAAACAGTTTCATAATTAATATAGTGTCCATATGTTTATTTGGGGCTGATGAGGCTGTAAGACCAGGCTAGGGGGAAGAACCACCCACAGCAAAGATTGAAAGCCATCAAAGCAAAGAACGAGCGTCATGGCTCCATGTCCGTCAGCTGGGACTCTTATTGGCATCACCTGAGCTCCAAAGGGTTTTGGTAGCCTTAGTCCTTTAGCTGTTTTCTCTGTGGTGTTTCTCTTGGACCAGCTTCAGCTGATAACCTGCAGTTGCTTTCGCAAATGTTTCTTGTTTTTGACATATTCCAATATTCCCGTGTTCTCTACTGAAACTTAGGTTTGACTCTCACAGCTTCATGTACAGTTCACTCAAGAGTTCCATGTAGAGAATGAAGCTTGCCACACAGTGTGTGTCCTCAATGGTTTTTTTTCAACATATTGGTGTAAGTCCCACAAACATTCTTATTCTTGTAATATTTGCAAAAGCAACATAAGTTTTCCTGACAGCTCAAGGTACAGCCTGACTCCATTGGACCCTAGATGTAGTGATTTCTGTGTGCCTTCACAATGGAACCTTGGAAACGCATCTCTAGGCACCATTTTCTATTAGGGTGTCCCAGAGGCTATATCATTATCTCAGTTATTCTCTTTTCAAGTGAATTTTAAATTTTACACCTTCAATGAGTGGTATCTTGTCATCAAAGTACCTTTCCTATTGTCCCAGGATAAAGTTCGAAGTTTCTTCTTAATGAACAATCTCTTTAGCAATTACATATGCCCTGCCTACTCTGTCTTCAACCTTCTCATATTTTTTTATAGGATCCATTCTCATTCCTTGACAAACATTTTCACATTTTCTGCACTCTTGTACTGTAAATCTGGGTAAATGCAATAAACAATGACCATTTTACCACCT
Source organism: Cricetulus griseus (assembly GCF_003668045.3). Classification (NCBI taxonomy): domain Eukaryota; kingdom Metazoa; phylum Chordata; class Mammalia; order Rodentia; family Cricetidae; genus Cricetulus; species Cricetulus griseus. The sequence continues at coordinate 313,978,726 of NC_048595.1, read as the reverse complement.
GAAAGTTATACAGTCTTGAAATTTCCTCTGTCAGAAAAAAAATATTTCATTAATTTTGGATTTAGCTTTCCTCACGTTTTTAGGACACAGGCAGAATGTAGCCAGATGATGCCAGAATATGGCTCCTTTAATGTGATTTGAGACACAGGTACTTCAAGATACGTGTGTGTCTCATTTTCATTTTAATTGTGGCTTAAGGGGAAACAAAACAATAATTTGTACATTACCTTAAAAAGCGAGCAGTCCATGTTATTTTCATGTTAAAGGGTGAACTCATATTCCATAGCTAGTGTATGACTACCTGAGGAAAGCCTGGCCAAGGAAGGATAGAAACTGTAAGTGGAGGGTTAGGAGTTTTCACAGAATAGCAACATGGCAGATTTTTTTGTCACATATCTTGTATATTTTTGAATGTAACAGTTACGGTAGATTCTTGGCCTGAGACTCTCTTCTAGAACAAAGCATTTCTAGAACATATGTTCATCCAGAATCTACTGTGATGATTACCAACACTTTCTTGATTCCCATTATTAATTTGTTTATCAAAGATTCTACATGAAATTTATTCAGGGAAAACAGATGATTTTCTAGTTATCACTTCATAACTGAAGTGGTTCATGTTTTGGGAAGCCAAAATGGGGGAAAACAACTTGCTGTTTCCATCTTGTTTTTTGTTTGAGACAGAGTCTCATGTAGCCCAGGATGGACTCGAATTCACTATGTAGCTGAGGTTGGCCTTGAAATCTTCCTCCACCTTCCCATGGATAGGATTACAGGTGTGTGTTGTCATACACAGCTCTATTTTCATCTTTCCATTTTCTTCTACATGCTGCCATCTCCTATAACCTATAATATTTTCCTACTTTGTCTGTCCACCAACCTAAAAGATTGTATAAAGATAATTCTTGTTGTTTTTCTTGAACATTAACCATAAACCAAAAATGAAGAAAACTTCAGTACTATAGTCCTCAGAACAACAATTTTAACATTGGCCAAAGCAATTCATTTAGAAACTTAGAAGTGAATGCAGAGAGTGAAGTGGTCATAGGTGAAACTAATGATTAGTTCCATCTGGGCTGCAATAGCAGCAAAGAAATGTCAAGCCATTCATTAAAACAACTCCAGCTTCCCTCTTGGAAACAAGCTGTTAGTCAACCTCAGTCACAATCTTTGTAAAAAGGAAATGCTACTCAACAGGGTTTTGAAACCCAGCTGCAAAACCCTAGCTGAGAACATGGAGCCACTGAGTTTTGCAAGAAGTCTGTCTGTGCCATGGTGGCTAAGCAAAACAGTAGGCTCTTCAGGGGCCTCATGGATTGAAGCACCTTCCCTTACCTTGTGGTGTTTTGTGGGTTCATGGAAGCTAGGCCACTGTCTATTTATCACTTCTTGTTGTTGGCCACAAATGCTGCTGAGAACCCAAGATGAAATTCCCAGGTGAGGCACACCCATAGGATTGAGCTAAAGAAATACAATGTCACTAAATTCTAGGGAGCTTTGTTAGGTAACAGCAGACATCAAGCCAATGAACTTACCAACCTAAGACTTCCCATCTTAAGAATTATTATTTTTTTTTTTGTTGTTTTATTTTCAAGGCAGAGTCTCACACTGTAGCCTAGGTTGGGTGTGAATTCAACAAAACTCTCCTGCCTCCTGAATGCTGGAATTACAGGTGTGGACCACCATGCCAAGCTCAGAGTTCCCAGGTTAACATTCTTGAAATAATTTGATTGTATGCCTTCTTTCCTCTTTTCTGTATTCCCTTCTTTAGTTCCTACAGGTATCCTCCTGCCATTGGGCATCTTAAGTTCTTTCTCATTTCCACATTTTTATCTTTGTACTACATTTTGAGAATGTCTTTAGTTTCTTGCTTTTTAATTCTTAGATTGTGTGTACATATATAATTAAATATATATATTATATATATATATATATATATATTTAAGCTTCAGTGCCTATAAGTCTATAAGTTTTGGCTATGATAATTATTTGGTTCCTTTTTTGTCTTTGTTTTTGGTAGGTGGACTCATGTTGTTGCCCATCTTGAACTCCTGGGGTCAGGTAATCTCTTGAATGGCTGGGCAATGCCTTTTTTTCATATGCTCTTGTTTTTTTGTTTTGTTTTCTATTCCTTTTTCTTATAGATGGTTTAAAACAGTCTTATTTCATAGTCACCTATAGACTTCTTTTCTTCCCAAGGCATTAATTTTTTGAGGAGTTAATTTTCAGTAAATTTCACGACCTGATTCTCTGGCGATTTCCTGATGTAGTTGGGAGTTTTAGCATGCATCTACTTAAAGCCGGGTTTTCCATGGTGAGGACTAGCATGTCTCAAGTTGTTAGGTTGTGCCTTCATTTTGCCTCTGGTTCTTCTGCTGGAATCCTCAGCTGGGTGCAACGTGTCTTCTCAACTTAGTCTTTCAACCTCATAGGAAATTCTGGTCTCATGGCATGTAACATTCTACTAATTACGATAAACTAACATTTGTCAGCTGGTCTCTCTAGTATCAACCTTGTGCACTTCTTACCTCACTGAGTTGTGACAGATGTAGAATAAACGGCAAATATTTAAAGCATGCACTGTGATGCATTTTGACATAGGTATTGTGTTAGCTTTCTATTACTGTAACAAGTGACTGAAGCAACCAATTAAAGAAGATGACAGGTTGATTTTTATGTATTTAATGTTCTCTGTCTGCATGTATGCCTTTATGCCAGAAGAGGGCATCAGATTTCACTATGGATGGCTGTGAGCCACCATGTGTTGCTGGGAATTGAACTCAGGACCTCTGAAAGAGCAGCCAGTGCTCTTAACCATTGAGCCATCTCTCCAGCCCCTGACAGGTTGATTTTTGGCTCAGTTTGGAGGGTTGGTCTGTGGTCAGTTAGCAACACTGGTGTTTGGGCCTGTGGTGAGGCAATTCATCACAACTGGTTTGCAGAGTGGAGAAACTGGTCACTTTATTGAGACCAGGAGGCAAGGGGGGGGCAGTCAGGGTTCTGATGCCCTCTTTCTGGGATCACTGACTGCCATATGACCAGAAGACCACCAAGTAGGCCCTACCTCTTCATGGTTCAAACATTTCACAGTATCACAGGGACTGGGAACAAAGCCTTCAACACGTAACTTGGTGGACACTTCTCCAGACTGTCACATGTATCTACTCACAAGACCTTTATGACATTCAAGGCCTCTTGGTATTGCATTTCACACTCCTCTTTTGACCTTGGACAATTACTAATCTGCTTTATATTGCTGTGGATGAGGGTTCTTTTCTTAGAATTTCATGTGAAATTTTGGGGAAGGGGTGTTAGAATTTAGGCATTTGTACTGGCCTGCCCTTAGAATTCTGACAGGATATGCCCTCAGCTGCAGCAACTAAGAGCACCACCTGTGCCTATTCACTGTGTTCCCTTTAAAAAGGGCCCTGCCCACCTCCCATCCTCCTCTCTTTGTTTTTCTCCCTCCCTCCCTCCCTCCACCCCCCTCTCTCTCCTACTGTGCCTGGATAACAGTCTCCCCCTCCCCTTTCCCCCTTTCTGATCCTTTTCCCTTAATAAAAAACTGCTCCACTTAAACTGCTCCACTTGAACTCTGTCACATGGCATCTTTCTCTCGAGCTTTTTTTTTTTTTTTTTTTTATTTATTTCAACAAGGGGTTTGTGGCTGCTTTCATTCAGCAGTTTCTCAAAAGGAAGACAAGTGTACATTAAAAATATGCATTCAAGCCAGGCGGTGATGACACACGCCCTTAATCCCAGCACTTGGGAGGCAGAGGCAGGTGGATCTCTGTGAATTCGAGACCAGCCTGGTCTACAAGAGCTAGTTCCCGGACAGCCTCCAAAGTCACAGAGAAACACTTGTCTTGAAAACCTAAAAAACAAACAAAAAACACAAAAAAGCATTCATTTAGTCTCTCTCTCTCTCTCTCTCTCTCTCTCTCTCTCTCTCTCTCTCTCTGTGCTCGAGTGTGTGTGTGTGTGTGTGTGTGTGTGTGTGTGGTCCGTGTGTCTGTGTATGTACCATAGCATGAGTGAGGAGATCAGAGGACAACTGTGGGAGTATCTCCTTCTGCCATGTGAGTCCCGAGAATTAACCTCAGGTGATCAGGCTTGGCAGCAGGTGTCTTTACCCACTTAGTCAACCACCCCAAATATGGACAATTTTAAGCATATTGGACAAGCAAGTGTATAAATGGAGGGATGAGGTAGTCTGTGGAAAGCAAGCACTATTTAGTAAAGATTCTCAAATGGGATCTTGTTTTGTCTTTCCTTTTTGTTTCCCAGCTGCTGTGTATTGAACAGACAGACACAGCACAAATTAGTCAATCTCTTGTGTCATTCATGTTCCCTAAGAATCTTTGTTCATGGAATCTGTATTGTTCATTTTGTGACCCTTCCTGAAGTTCTTCTAATGACTGTGTGTGTGTGTGTGTGTGTGTGTGTGTGAGTGTGTGAGAGAGAGAGAGAGAGAGAGAGAGAGAGAGAGAATGTGTTCATTTAGGGCACCCATGGGATGGCTAGAGGAAACATTCAGGTGTCATCTTTGTCATCTTTGGGGATGCCATCACCTCTTTTGAGACAGGATCTCATATCATCGTGGAGATCACCAGTTATGTGAGACCCCAGAGATTCTCCTTCACTTCCCCAGCCCTGGGATTACAAGCTCACACCATGGCATTTTTATGTGAGTCTGAGGATCAAACTCAGTTTCTCACACTTTCAAGGCAAGCGCTTTACCAACCAAACCATCTTCTTAAACTATGACAGCCTTTTGGATGACCAAACTGCCCCACTTAAAGCGAGAGCATCACTAAGAACTCAATAAGGCATTGGCTCAGTGAGTTGTCTCTGTCCTAACACTCACCTGAGTCAGTTTCAGTAGGAGGTAGAGGGTTGGGTACTGGGAGGTGGGCTCTAAGATGGATTGAAGCACAGGAGAGGAGTCTATAGGGAAATTTGAATGGGACAGCATCCTGAGAGACGAAGGGTAGCAGTAGGAGTATAGAAAGGTTAGACACTAGGATAAAGACCCAGAGAAGATGGTGAATGGCAGATAAAGATGTGAGGTAAACCCAACAATATACCATGTTAATAATCCCTCTGCTGGGGCTGGAGAGATGGCTCAGTAATGAAGAGTCCTGGCTGTTTTGTCAGAGGACCTGGGTTTGATTCCCACATGGTGAGTGGCTCCTGGAACCATTTGTAACTCAAGTCTCAGGGGATTTGATGCTCTCTTCTGGCCTCCTAGTGCATTAGGCATGCATATCATGCACAGATGTATGTGCAGACATAACACCCATACACATAAAGGAAAGAAACAAAAACTTTAAAGGTCATTAAAAAAGAAGAATCACCCTGCTGAGAGCAATCCATAGCCTATCTTCTTTTTGTTTGTTTTTTTAAATTACCTTCTATTTATCATGTGTGTTTGTGCACACACCATAGAGCATGTATAGGAGTCAGAGGACAACATAAAGAGTTAGTTCTTTTATTCTGCCATGTGGGTCTCAGGGATGGAACTTAGGTGGCAAGCACCTTTACCAGTTGAGCCATCTCATCACCCATAGTTTATTTTCTTCCCATGATAAGAGAATTCTCACTCTCCAAACACAGCCAATACCATTATTGCCCTGTGGATGAAACTGTCCATTGCTGGCTGGGCTAGGAGATCCGGTGGCAGATACAACACCGGTTTTGTGAGAACACATAGCCAAATATCAAACCGGATGATCTACAGAGAAAGTTTTAAACACTACCTGTTATACTCCAAGGAGTCTTTAGGCATGTAAATCTTAGTTACAGCGAGATATGTTATAAAGGAAATATTGTCCCAGGGATAACTCTTTTAATCTATAGGCAATATAGGTCATTAAAGCACACTGCTCAGACTTGGGGCCCATAAGTGGAGGATGTTATGGAGAGATTGGAGTGGAGCCACGGGAGACAAAGTGAATGATGAAAGGTTTTGAAATACAGCCCTTCAGGGAAAAGTCTCCATTAGCTCAGAAGAGAGAGGTGTGCGTAGACTGAATATCAGTCTTCACACTATGGAGGGATGCCAATTATTGACGCTGAGTCTTTTTGTCCTCGGTCCACAGAGGGCGGTATTGAAGGAAATGAGTTTAAAACGCAGAGGAAGGGATTTAGGTTGGTCTGCCAACCCAAAGATCAGAGACCTATTCCTAGAGGCCATCTCACCAGGAGCAGCTCATTCCCTGGACTCTTTTTGACCTCTCTGATTGTTTACATGTCAAGTTCATGCAGACCTGTTCATCTGCTTACAGTTGTTTACTTGTTATATTTGTAATCCGATGAGCTGGGTCCAAAAACTCGAAGTGTTTCTGGGCTTGTCACAAAGAGAGTAAGGTAAAACACATGCGAAGTGTCCGGAAGTGTGAACAATCCACACAGAGCAGTCTCAGCCTTCATCTGGTCTTTGACAATGCTGCCTAGAAGAGAATGGGTCTAGAAATAGGGTGGTTGGCAAGATTCAGTTCTGTGACACTTGGTACAATCGGCCCACATCTCAGGTATTATGGGAGCAGTTGTTGTCAGTCAGTAAGTATTCAGGGGAGTGTGGAGAACACAGAAAAGAACCAAGATGGAGAGAAGAATCTAGAATCCGGGTCAAATGGAACTGTGTTGCTTGGGAGGTGAAGGGACAGGCAAGAAGCCATTTGCAAAGATTTTTTCCCAGCCTGTCAGGTAGAGAGGAGATTAGAACGGTACTCAGCAGTTCCAGGGGCCAAGTGGGGAGGCAAGGAGCCCAGGTTACAGGGACAGACTGTCAACCGAGAAGGAAGCAATTGTAATTATTAAAGATGATCAAAGGGATTGTGGTGTCTAGTGATGCAGGAAGTATTTGTGCAGAGATTAAATATTGAAAGAACACTGGAGGAAGAATTTTTGAACTTTTTTTATCTTGTTAATCAGATAAATTTTTTGAGATATTAATTCAGCAAGAAGCCCAAGCTGGCTTTCAACTTGCAATTTTCTTGCCTCAGCCTCTCCCGAGTAGAGGCATTATATGCACCACCATTCTTGGCTCAGATGTAGCTTCTTGGAAAGTGACTGCTTAGCAAAAAGTCTTTTTCTCTTGGTGCTACAGAGAGGTGAGCCTTGCAATCTTAACCACTAGAGGGACTCAGGGCAGCAGCATTGCTAGGCCATGAGGCACTCTTTTGTGAAAGCGCAATGGATACTAACCCTGGTTTGGTCTCCACAGTTCTGTGACTTGCCCTATCTTCCCCTTAAATCTTGCTGGAATGAAAAGATCTTATTAAACTCATCAACTTCCTAGAGGCCCGTGTACATGAGGGGCAGTAATGGCTATTTACCGTCTATTTAATGCTCCATTTATATGTGCATTTGTATATGCAACAGGACTCTTCTAGGAATCCAAACACTTCTTAAATAACAACAAAAGAATTAAAACCTTTGAGTTTAAAGCAGGGCGTTGGTGGCACACGCCTTTAATCCCAGCACTCGGGAGGCAGAGGCAGGAGGATCTATGTGAGCTCGAGGCCAGCCTGGTCTCCAGAGAGAGTGCCAGGATAGGCTCCAAAGCTACACAGAGAAACCCTGTCTTGAAAAACCAAAAAAAAAAAAACCCTTTGAATTTAGAAAATACAAAATTTTCCAAATATTTAAGCATTGCTTTATACATGCATTTACATATGTGCACACATATAATAATATGCAGACATATATTTGCATATATACATTCTGCATATGCATGCATATAGAAGAGTCTATAATATATGATATATGATATAATACATGATATATAATGCATTATATTAATATAATATAACATATTATATAATATGTACAATATGTAATATATGGCAATATATGACAATATATAATATATAGTAACATATTACATATTATAACACATAATATACGATATATAAAATATACTATATATTGTATATATATATATATAATATATATATATATATATTCTTCTAAAATCCAACTGTATCTGAAACTCTTAAATTCTATGAATGCCCTAAAGGCAGTTGTCAGAATACTGCTTACATGAAGTAAGCAGTGGATCTAGCTGTGCAGTTGAGATGATTCCAAAACAAAATACTGAAAGTGCCACCTGGTTTCTTCTCAGTGCTTATAGCAAAATGCTATAGAGCTCGGGTGTCAGGGAGAAGCTGACAAGCAATAAAAGGTACCAGAACTCAATTATTTTTGAAAATCCTCAACCCTTGCAGAGGCGAAAAGATGTAAAATTAAGAACTTCCTCTGGGGGCTGGAGATAGCTCCATGGTTAAGAGCACATACTGCTTTTACAGAGGATCAGAGTTGGGGGTCCCAGTATCTGCTTCCCTCGACTTACAACATCTTCTAATTCCAGCTCCCAGGGATCTGTTCCATATGGGTGCTCAACTCACATACACAGATCCACACACAAACAATGAAAAATAAAAATAAAGTGCATGAGGGTGCACTCCTTTAACCCCAGCACTCAGGAGGCAGAGTTCTGTGAGTTTGAGGCCAGCCTGGTCTACAGAATGAGTTCCGGGATAGCCAGGGCTATGTAGAAAGACTCTGTCTCAAAACAACCAAATACCATCTTAAAATGAAAACTTTAAAAAAAAAAAGAAATTAAGTTGGAGCATGAAATTCAAATAAATTCTTGTCTAGAAAGGGGTGGAGAAATCCCAGTGCAGGTTATACAAGTTTTGTTAATACTGCAAAGAGGTCAGGCATATGCAAGCCCCCTCCTGAGACACAAATGATGGAGTTCACAGACTCTATCTAGTGATGATGTCATCTGGAAGCTCAATGGAGCCATCCTTGAACCCCTCAACAGGAATCCAGATAGATAAGGACTCAACTCAAAAAGGGTTGTAGACACAGCTTTCATGTAAAGGGAAATTCATGGGAACCCACAAGGTATTTGAGGCAATCAATTCTGTAAAAGCATTAACAAACTGAAATGGATGGAGGGCACACAACAATAAGGCACCCGGTAGATCTCAAAATTGTACCAGTAGGAAGCAGGTTCCCTGAAAAGGAAAGACTCAGAGGGTGTGACCAGCCTGGTCTGGGGGATTATTCACTGAAATTATTACACCCCTAAAATCCACCATGGAATTCTGGAAGAATCCTTTAGGTTGCAGGTTGTAAGACTGGCATTATTTTTATTTTATTTTGTTTGGGGGGGGGGTTGAGACAGGGTTTCTCTGTGGCTTCGGAAGCTGTCCTGGAACTAGCTCTTGTCTTGAACTCACAGAGATCCACCTGCCTCTGCCTCCCGAGTACTGGGATTAAAGGCGTGCGCCAGGGTCTTGCAGTGTAACCCAGGCTGGCCTAGAATTTGCAGTCCTCCTGCCTTGTCCTTCTGTGGGCTAGATTTAGAGGCATGTGCTACCACAATGTCTAGTAACTCTTTTTCTTTACACTTGTTCTTTTTAAATGGGCACTGCTATACCTATTTGACTAGAACTGTTCCTCCATGGAGTTAGGAATCACATGACTTGTCTTTGGTTTTACAGATTGAGAGGAAGTACACCCATGGGGCCTCATCCACAGCTGGACCTGATTTTGGATGCTGCTTCTTTGGACTCTGAGAAGATGCTGGTATGGTATGAAATTGTTGGGTACCTTAAGAGGGAGTGAATGTATTCTGGATGCAGTAGTGATACAGATCACTGGGGCCAGTGGGAAAGTTGTGATGGATGGGCGCTAGGGAATCCGTGGTATTTTCATTCTCAGGTTTCACCCTGTCTTAGTCAGTGTTCTAGGGCTGTGAAGAGACACCATGGCCATGGCAACTCTTATAAAGGAAAACATTTCATTTTGGTGGTTTCAGAGGTTTAGTCTATTATTGTCATGGTGGGAAGCGTGGCAGCATGACAACATGCAGGCAGACCGGTGCTGGAGGAGCTGAGAATTCTACATCTTGATCAGTATGCAGCAGAAGCAACTGTGAACCACACTGGGGATAGCATAGGAGGCCTCGAAACCGGTCTCCATTGTGACACACTTCCTGCAACAAGGCCACGCCTACTCCAACAAAGCCACGCCTCCTGATAGTGACACTACTTATGGGGGCCATTTTCTTTCAAACCATACAACACCCTTGAATGTTCTCTTCTTTGTGAGTATGGAAGGGACTCATGACTGGCTTCTTATGAGTCAAGTTGGCATGGGACATATATGGCTGTGTATGCATGATTACACAAGGCCCAGCCCCATCTCTCCAGGGTGCTCTCCTTGACTGGATTTGAAGGAGCAAGCTGCCATGTTGGAGAGCACTACACAGTGAGGTGCTTAAGGCAGCCTCCAACAGTCAGACAGTAATGAAGGGAGGTCCTCAGACCAACAACATGCAGGAAATGAATGTTCTAAGCCACATACGTTTGAGGGCAGAGGTGACCTCAGCAAAGAGTGAAGTATACAGGTGAGAAGGGAAGGAAATAGTGGGCCAGTACTTAAGGAATTCGATCCAGAACTATGCCAAGATGCATTGAAACCTGGGTCAGTGTGTGTTGCCTTTGGCCCTATTAGTAAGGATATGGCACAGAAGCTGGGGTTCTTCATGGTGGGCCTAAGCGCACAGGCCTGCCTGGCCCTGGAGTCAACAGACTGAAAGAGAATCTGGGGAAGAGTAGGAACCATGCTACAAGGGAACACAACTGACCAGAAATGAGTATTAACTACAAAGTCATAAATCTAGTACAGTTTTAGTTTTGTTTGCAGTTGCCATGATTAATCAACTTTAATAGAGAAATGGTTTATTTAGCTAAAAACTCCAGGTTACAGACCATCATTTTGGGACAGTTAAGGCAGAAACTCCTAATAGCTACTCATATCCACAGTCAAAAGCAGGGAGAGAATGAAGTGCATACATGCATGCTGCTAATCTCACCTTCTTCATTCTTACACAGACAGGGACCCAAACCAAGGGGATGGTGGCACCCACAGTGGGCTGGCTATTCCATTAACCAACACAGTCAATACAATCCATTATAGACATGACCTCAAACTCCTTATTGACACTGTCTTCCCATGTGACTCTAATTTGTGTCAAAGTTGACAAAACTATCACAGGTCCCTAAACATCACATTATATAACAGTCAACTCATTTGAGTATAATTGCCTTTAATGCCTAACATTAAAATCACAATCTTCACTGCTTGGAGTGGCCTGAGGCCTGGGCACTGTGTACTGGGGAACCCATCCTGGCAGTCCAGCCGGCCCAAAGACTGCCAAGGACCAGGTACTAGTCCCACCTCCACCCACTGGAAGAAGAGAGCCATTGGAGTATTGGACCTGCTTGCACCTACCAGTAGGGAACCTTGGACCTGTACCTGCCAGTAGAGGAAGAGACTCCTCCTGTACCCACTGGAAGAAGGGACGGGAAGAAGACAATATAAAAACACATTCAACAACAGAAAAACCAATATGACACCACCAGAGTCTAGGGACTCTACACCAGCAAGACCTGAACAATCCAACACAGAAGAAGCAGAAGAGAAGGACCTTAAAAAAAACTTCATGAAAATGATAGAGGCCCTCAAAGAGGATATGAGAAAACCCCTTAAAGAAATGGAAGAAAAAAACAAACCAAAACATACAAGAAATCAATAAATCTCTTAAAGAAAGCCAAGAAAAAAATCAAACAGATGAAGGAAACAGTTCAAGACCTGAAAACTGAAATAGAGACAATAAAGAAAACATAAACAATACTGGAAATAGATAAGCTAGGTAAACAATCAGGAACTACAGATGCAAAATGACCAACAAAATACAAGAGATGGGAGAGAGAATCTCAGGCATTGAAGATACACTAGGAGAAATAGATTAATTGGCCAAAGAAAATCTTAAGTCTAACAAATTCCTAACACAATATATCCAGAAAATATCAGACACTGTGAAAAGATCAAACCTAAGAATAATAGGTATAGAAGAAGGTGAAGAAACCCATATCAAAGGTGCAGAAAACATATTCAACAAAATCATAGAAGAAAAATTTAGATTCAGAAATTGAACAATTCACAATTGCACCATTCCTAAGTCAAGGAAGAAATAAAAAAAGAAATTAAAGGCTTCCTAGGATTCAATGAAAATAAAGACACAACATACCCAAACTTATGGGACACTTTGAAAGCAGTGCTAAGAGGAAAGTTCATAGCCCTAAGTGCTCACATGAAGAAACTGAAGAATAATCACACTAGAGAATTAACAGTACAAGTGAAAGCTCTAGAACAAAAAGAAGCTTGCAGAACACCAAATAGAGTAAACCACAAATAAAGCAAACTCACCCCAGAGGAGTAGACGCCAGGAAATAATCAAATTGAGGGCTGAAATCAATAAAGTAGAAACTAGGAAAAACAATACAAAGAATCAATGTAACAAAGAATTGGTTCTTTGAGAAAATCAACAAGATAGATAAACCTTTATTCAAACTTACCAAACAGCAGAGAGTAAGTATGCAAATTAACAAAATCAGAAACGAAAAGGGGGACATAACAATGAATACTGAGGAAATTAAGAGAATCTTCAGGTCATATTTTGAAAACCTGTACTCCACAAAATTCAAAAATCTAAAGGAAATGGACAATTTTCTGGATAGATATCACCTACCAAAATTAAATCAAGAACATATAAGCAATTTAAATAGACCTATAACTCCTAATGAAATAGGAGCAGTCATCCCCCAACCAAAGAAAGCCCAGGGCCAGATGGTTTTAGTGCAGAATTCTACCAGAAGTTCAAAGAACAGCCAATACCAATTCTGCTTAAAGTATTCCACACAATAGAAGCAGGAAGATCATTGCCAAACTCTCTTTATGAGGCTACAATTACCTTGGTACCCAAGTCACACAACGACACAACTAAGAGAACTACAGACCAATCTCCGTCATGAACATTGATGCAAAAATACTCAATAAAATACTGGCAAATTGAATCCATGAACATATCAGAAAAATCATCCACAATGATCAAGTAGGCTTCATCTCAGGGAGGCAGAGATGGTTCAACATAGGAAAATCTATCAATGTAATCAAAATCACATGATCATCTCACTAGATGCTGAAAAAGCCTTTGACAAAATACAACACCCCTTCATGATAAAGGTCTTGGAGACATCAGTGATAACAAGAACATACCCAAACATAATAAAAGCAATATACAGCAAACCAACAGTCAACATCAAACTAAATGGAGAGAAACTTAAAGCGATTCCTCTAAAATCAGGAACTAGACAAGGCTGTCCAGTCTCTCCATATCTCTTCAATATTGTACTCCAAGCTCTACTAGATCAATAAGACAACAAAAGGAGATCAAGGGGATACAGTTATAAGTTAAACTTTCACTATTTGCAGATGATATGATAGTTTACATAAGTGACAGGAAAAATTCTATCAGGAAAGTCCTACAACTGATACACACCTTCCACAAAGTGGCAGGATACAAGATTAACTCAAAAAAATTAGTAGCCCTACTGTATATAGATAATAAATGGGCTGAGAAAGAAATCAGAGAAACATCACCCTTTACAATTGCCACAAACAACATAAAATATTTTGGGGCAACACTAACCACACAAGTGAAAGACCTGTATAACAAGAACTTTGAATCTTTAAAGAAAGAAATTAAAGAAGATACCAAAAAATGGAAAGATCTCCCATGCTCTTGGATAGGTAGGATCAACATAGTAAAAATGGCAATCTTGCCAAAAGCCATCTACAGATTCAATGCAATCCCCATCAAAATCCCAGCACAATTCTTCACAGACCTTGAAAGAACAATGCTCAACTTTATATGGAAAAACAAAAGACCCAGGATAGCCAAAACAACCCTGTACAATAAAGGAACTTCTGGAGGCATCACCATCCCTGACTTCAAGCTCTATTACAGAGCTATAGTCCTGAAAACAGCTTGGTATTGGCACAAAAGTAGACAGGAAGACCAATGGAATTGAACTGAAAACTATGATATGGACCCACACACCTTTGAACACCTGATTTTTGACACAGAAGCTAAAATTATACAATTTTACAATGGAAAAAAGAAAGCATTTTCAACAAATGGTGCTGGCATAACTGGATGCTAGCATGTAGAAGACTGCAGATAGATCCATATCTATCACCATGCACAAAACTTAAGTCCAAGTGGATCAAAGACCTCAACATAAATCCAGCCACACTGAACCTCTTAGAAGAGAAAGTGGGAGGTACCCTCAAATGATTTGGTACAGGAGACAGCTTCCTGAACACAACACCAGTAGCACAGACACTGAGATCGACAATTAATAAATGGGACCTTCTGAAACTGAGAAGCTTCTGCAAGTCAAAGGACAGAAAATGGCAGCCCACAGAATGGGAAAAGATATTCACCAATCCCACATCTGACAGATGGCTGATTCCAAAATATACCAAGAACTCAAGAAGTTAGTCACCAAAACACCAAATAATCCAATTAAAAAGTGGGGTACAGAACTAAATAGACAATTCTCAATAGGGGAATCAAAAATGGCTGAAAGACACTTAAGAAAGTGCTTAACCTCTTTAGCCATCAGGGAAATGCAAATCAATACAACTCTGAGATACCATGTTGTTCCTGTCAGAATAACTAAAATAAAAAACACCAATGACAGTTTATACTGGAGAGAATATAGAGAAAGGGGGACACTCCTACATTGCTGGCTGGTGGGAGTGCAAACTTGTACAGCCACTTTGGAAATCAGTATGGTGACTCCTCAAGAAAATGGGAATGAGTCTACCACAAGATCCACAATTCCACTCTTAGGCATATACCCAAAATAAGCACATTCGTACAACAAGGACATCTGTTCAACCATGTTCTTTGCAGCATTATTTGTAATATTCAGAACCTGGAAGCAACATAGATGCCCCTCTACTGAACAATGGATGGAGAAAATGTGGTACATTTACACAATGGAGCACTACTCATGGAAAACAAAAACAAAACAAAACAAAACAAAAAACAATGGAATCTTGAAATTCACAGGCAAATGGATGAAACTAGAAGAAACTATCCTGAGTGAGTAATCCAATCACAAAAAGACAAACATGGTATGTACTCACTCATATATGAGTTTTAGACATAGAGCAAAGAATTACCAGCCTACAATCCACACTGCCAGAGAAGCTAAGAAACAAGGAGGAGTCTAAGAGAGACATGCATTGTTCCACAGAGAAGGGGAAAGGGACAAGATCTCCTGAGCTAATTGGGAGCATGGGGTGAGGGGAGAGGGAGTTAGGAGAAAGTGAAGGGGAGAAGGGGAGGGGAGAGGAGGACATGAGGGAGCAGGAAGATTGAGTCAGGGGAAGAATAGAGGAGAGCAAGAAAAGAGATACCATAATAGATGGAGCCTTTATAGGTTTAAAGAGAAATCTAGCGCTAGGAAAATGTCCAGAGATCTACAAGGATGACCCTAAGTAAAAATCTAAGCAATTGTTGAGCTACCTTAAATGCCCTTCTCCTATAATGAGATTGGTGACTACCTTATATGCCATCGTAATGCCTTCACACAGTAGCTGATGGAAGCAGAAGCAGACACCCACAGATAAACACTGGGCTGAAATTCTGGAATCCAGTTACAGAGAAGGAGGAGGGATGAGCAAAGGGGTCAACACCATGTTGGAGAAACCCACAGAAACAGCTGACCTGAAAAGGGGGAGCTCCTGGAACCCAGATTGATAGCTGGGAAACCAGCATAAGACTGTTCTAGACCCCCTAAACCAGAATGTCAGTTTGGAGGTCTGGTTAATCTATGGGGCCTCTGGTAGTGGATCAGTATTTATCCCTAGTATACGAATGGACTTTGGGAGCCCATTCCACATAGAGGGATACTCTCTCAGCTTAGACACCCTGGGAAGGGTCTAGGCCCTGCTCCAAAGGATATGACAGATTCTGAAGATCCCTCATTGAAGGCCCCATCTTCTCTGGGGAGCAAAAAGGGAATGGGATAGGAGGCCCGAGGGGGCAGGGGTGGAAACCAGGGAGAAGGAACTGGGATTGGCATGCAAAACAAACGTTTCTAATTTAAATAAAAAAGGAAAAAATTACAATCTTCACTTACCACAATTTAAGTAGCTACTGTGTGTTGAGTTCTCTTGTATGGCTTTACTAAACCATGTGTCTCCATCTGTCAGTGTCAGCGTGGGCTGTTTCCAGGTGCTTACTGTTATGAATCAGCCACCACAAATACTCACATGTAAGTCTCCAGGTGGATGTGTTCTTAGTCTCTAGTAGATTTCCAGTGAATGTGTGGTAAATGTATGCTTAACTTAAAAAAAAATACAGGGGGCAGGTGGTTTTCTAATTCCCCATTCCTATCAGCAGTGTGCCTGGGAAGTATGTAGGAGTCTAACTCACCTGCAGCTAACACATGCATCCATTGGCTTTTCTCCCTTCTTCCCCTTATTTCACTTCTTTTCCTCCAAACTATACACACCAAGTCATTGTTTCAGAGACACCCACCCTAAAGCAGTGCACCATGGGACTTGTTATAAGCCGGCATGCATCTATGGACAAGGGACAATGGAGGAGTCCGGCCAGTAGAAGGTACAGGTGTGATAGAACTCAATTGCTGAAGGCAGAGGACCCTCAGGGGATTGTGGGAGGAGGACATCTGCTGACCACTGGGGGCATGAGCAACAGCATGGGATGTGGGGTTTGCTATCACTACAGCCACTGGAATTCTCTAAAAGGCTACCAGCTTTCTGTCACAGGAAGAACTCAAGGACTTGATTGAATGCTCCACTGTCAATGACACTGTCAAAAAGACTCCTGGGAGAGCAGAGCAGGAATCCCATAAAGATAGTAGCTTGTAGTTATGAAGCCACACAGTTCTCTCATCTGGGTGTCCAGTGTGCTTTATCATGTCCATTTTATCCATGAGGAAGCGGACACAGGCAGCTTAGCTAAGTAGCCAATGTCACACAGCATTCGAGGTGTGGGCCAGACACCTTACTCTCTATCACTGTCCTCAGTGATTCTAAAGTACAAGTAGTCTAAAGGCATAACGATTTTGGGGCAGGGTTGTTTTTAAGATGTAAGTCTGTATTTAAACGTGAAAAAGATTTCACATAAAGATCTTGTTTTCCAGTTTCTATTGAAAATCGGGGAAAATCTGTCAAAAACTGATCTTGCAGACTGAGGTTGTCAGCCAGTAGGGGGAGCTAAAGGGCGGTGCCTGCTTTAACTGACTGCTAGCTTGGGAAGTTTTCAGCAGGTGAGAGGTGAAGGGTCCAATAGAAAGGGAGTTGTTTCTTGCATAGCGAGGAGCTGGGGCCCCTGGGGCCCCAGTGGTTTTTCCAAGAGATGAACGCCCAAGCGTGGGTCCTCTCACCCTTCCCTCTTCAACTCAGATGACAAGAAGCCTCTCAACCTGCTGGACTAAATGCTAATACACCAGACCATGCTTTCCTTTTGTCCCAAGCAGGACGGGGTCTCCAGGGACTTACAAATCCTGAGCCAGGCCTGAGTTCAGCAGGCATTTTTATCAACTGAAAATATTTGCTTCTTTACCAATAGTGTTTGTGCCGAATAACCGTCCCTAGCCAGGTGCTTTGCATTAGGTTGGGCACAATGGGCTCTTTGTGGAGTTCTGGCAGCAGGGAGTGGCCAGGCAGCCTCCTCTACCTGCTCCTTAGCAGGGACAGGGTACAATCCTGAGCCTCGCGGGGGTTAGAAAAGGTGTGTGTGTGTGTGTGTGTGTGTGTGAGAGAGAGAGAGAGAGAGAGAGAGAGAGAGAGAGAGGGAGGGAGGGAGGGAGGAGAGGAGGAGAGAGAGAGGAGAGAGAGGAGAGAGAGAGAGAGAGAGAGAGAGAGAGAGAGAGAACAATTCTGAGCTATGTGGCTTAGAGAATCCCCCCTCCCCCGTGTGTGTGTGTGTGTGTGTGTGTGTGTGTGTGTGTGTCTAGGCTTTGCTCCAGTGTCGTCAGCAAAGCTCATTGGGAGAGGGCAAGTCTGGGGCATGGCCTGGATGACAGGATGACGCACATGCACTAAGCCCGAGGCCACTGATCCCCTGTGAAGCCAAGCCTGTCCTCCCTTACTGGCCGGACTCCCAGGCCAGCCTTTCTCTGCAGAGGGCCACTTCCCTCATCTACACCGGAAGCCGTGAGGACTCTGCCTGGAGTAGGTAGCCTGTCTCTTCCCCAGGGAAAGGAGCCACACCACCGCGTGTCCACACTTAGGAGTCCCCATATGGAAAGAAAAGTGCTGACTTAACAGGCGATTTACTCACGGAAATGAGAGGACTACAATTTTAAAATTGTTTAACAGTCTCGGTTTCTATATCAAATGTAAATCATTTTCACCTCTCCTTTCTCTCATGCTTCCCTTCCCACTGGGGCCCTTCTCAACAGTCCCCTCCATGTGCCTGTCTTGTGTGTGTGTGTGTGTGTGTGTGTGTGTGTGTGTGTGTGTGTGTGTGTCCCATCTGCACATGGGTGGGAGGTTGTTCAGTGGAGCAAGGGCAACATACTAGTGGCGACACCACTGAAAAAATGACACCCCTTCCCCCAAGAGCTCCTCATGAGGGTGCAGCTTCATGGGCCTCTCCCCATCCGTGATGAACTGTCCATGGGCCCTTTCTTTCCATTCCTCTTGTATGATTGTCCCTGACCTTGGAGAGGAGCGCACAGCTGTCCCACGTCAGGCAGAGCCACTATCACTTACCCTCAGTAAGTTGTGGGTTTCCGTGTGAACCTCAGGCTGGTGCAATATGAAGCTTCTCTGATGAAGGCTTGGAAACCTGAAGCTGGGGATGAAGAATGGGTGTGTGGGGCTCTCTATAGCCATAATGGCAAATAGGTGCTGGAGCTGGTAGGGTTTTTGGTGTTGGTATTTGTTTTTTTTTTTAAAGGTCACTTTGTTCTCCTTCACCTCTTGAATACTGGATTTAAAAGAACCATTTTTACTAGGATATGTTAATTATACATAATAGATTCATTATGACATTTTCATACCCATGCATAGTGTATTTTATTATAGTCACATGCATAGACTTCACTTCTGATTCCTACTAATTCTCTTCTTTCCAACTAGCTCTCCCTTTCTATGTTATCACCTTTTTTGAGGGTGGGGCAGGGAGGTGTCTCAGTGTGTGAAAGTGAAAGCCTCGTGTTCTGAGTTCCATCCCTGGTGGAAGGAGATATCTGACTCTCCAGAGTGGCCCTCTTAACCTTTGCAAGAGGGAAATGGCATGAACATGCCCGCATATACATACACACCACATGCGTGCGCACACACACACACACACACACACACACACACACACACACACACACACAGAGTAATAAATAAAATTTTGGTGACTCCATGAGTTTCCTTAGGGTTGATTGCAGGACTACTGGGAGGAGTTTGTTGACAGGATCAGGGGCATCTTATCTGTGCCTACACAACCAAGGAAAATGTCTCTCCTGTATCAACCATCAACTGTGTATAAAAATCCTCAGAAAGGCATGGAGTCCTATGAGCCCCTCCTCTTTGCATGACAGGGTGCTGATGGGCCCAATTTTGTGTGTGTAATCACAGCTGCCATGAGTTGCAGAGTGCAGCAGCCATGTTGCATTTGTCAGGGTTCTCCTCAAAGAACACAACTGATAGAATAAATAGAGACTTTAAAAGGGGATTCATCAGATTACCTTACTCATTGTGGTCTGGGCAGTCCAACAATGGCATCTCACATTAGAGAATCTAGTAGTTGCTCAGAATACAAATTTGGATGTCTCAGAGTTCTTAATCTAGTGCTGAAGGCCCGAGGAGTCCTGGATAGCTGTTGCTCTCTGTATTGGAGGCCCTCAGTGGTTGTTTCTAATATCAGTGAAGGAATACTACTACAATAGGACAGAGGAATTTTTCAGTGAATGAGGAAGCAAATAAAAGGCAAAATTTCCTTTTTCCATCTCCTTTTATCTAGGCTGCCACCAGAAAGTGTCACCCATGTTTGGGTTGGGTTTTCTCACAGCAATGATCTGATCAAGAAAATCTGGTATAAAGAAGAAGAAAGGGGAGGAGGAGAGAAAGCAAGTAAAAACATAAGAAAGGAAGGAAGACAGGAAGGAAGAAAGGAGAGAAAGGGAGGAAGGAAGAAAGGAAAGGAGGAAGGAAGGAAGGGAGAAAGGAGAAGGAAAGAGAAAGATAATTTGTTATAGGTGGGCCTAACAGCTTGTATTTTAGTTGATTCCAGATTCAGGCATGTTGACAACCAAGACTAGCCATCACACATCATGCATGGAAGTCAGCATTCCACACCCCTCCCTGTTTCCTCTAGTTCTTACGTTCTTTCCACTCCTTCTGCAGGGTTTCATGAGCCTTGAATGCTGTGATATTGATGTTCCATTTAGGGGTGGGCATTATTCTCAGTGCTTGGAATAGTCATGAGCCTCTGCTGACACTGCAAAGAAAGCATCTCTGCCCAAAGTGACAGCAGCACTCTTCTATGAACATAAACGTAGTAACTTATAAGGTAATTCGCTGGGCACATCATGCCCATTTGAATGCTGGGAATTTTGATGGCAGTGAATCTGGAGGTACAAAGGGCTCACATGGTGGGTAGAGGCCAGGAATGCTGATGAACAACTCATCATGCATGGAAGGCCAGGTCAGTCCCAGGGCAGCTGCTTACTGCCAAATGCCAATAGCACATTGGGTTGAGAAACACTGTCTTAAAGGAAGGTGTCTGTTTTGTTTTGTTTTGTTTTAGGACAGGATATCATGGCACCCAGGCTGGCCTCACATTCACTATGAATCTGAAGATGACCTTGAACTCCTGATCCCTAAGGCTCTGTCTCCCACATGCTGGGATTATAGGTGGGAACCACAATGCCTGGCAATTTTTTTAAAAATACTTTTTACATCTAGATATTTAATATTTAAAAAATTATAAGAGCTTAGATGTGGCTTAGTGGCATAGCACCTAACATAATTAGCACACACAGACCCTGGGTTCTATTCCAGTACTGCGAAAAACCAAAATAACAACCCAAATTTATGATTTTATAATCAGAAGAGTCAAATAAAGTTATTTAACATTCAGATAAATATGACAGAATTTATGAGTATCAGCTCATTATTTATGGGTGACAGTCTTAGTGCACAGAGGGCTCTAAGTATCTATTTGTACAATGAATGAACACATAAATAAATGGCATTGTGTAATCATGTGTCTTATTTTGCTTGTTATAATGTTGTTATTTCCTATTCTGAAACAGTCCATAGCTTTCGGAGGAGTGGGGTTATTTACTGTACAGTCTATTTATATTTCAATGTACTGACTTAGTTTTCTGCTTTTGATTTTAGCAGCTGAAGCTCTGATGCCAGCCACACTCCATTTAATAGAATATTGTCAGATTTACTAATGAACTTGGCCTCTCCCACTTCTCAATCCTTGTGTTATTGTTTGGGTGAGTTTGACTTGATACATTTCTAATCTATCTCTGCAAGAACAAGATTTGATATTGATATGGATGACAGCCACAAAGCTATTTCTCACAGAGGAAAAATAAAGCATAATCAGATGATTAAATAGTTATGTATACCCCCTGACTCACACAACTCAAAGTTGTATGTTTCACAGTGTTGACAACTGGGGGCCTTGGTAAAACTGAGTTTCACCTCTGGTGCTCCTTGATACCCTCCCAAGTTGCCCATGGCCCTGTGTCCCTGTGAACTGTTTTCTTCATATGGCAAATGGCCCCTAGCATTGTCACCACCTGAATTTCTATCAGACTTGTTTTTTTTATTTTATAGGAATTGAACCAAAGGCTTTGACTATGCCATGCAAACTCTCCATGACCAATCTACATCTAGAGACCCTGACACTGTCACGTTGTTCTCTGATCCTCCCCTAGATATGAGTTCTCTGAGGGCCAGGGTTCTCTTCTCATCCAGCCATCTCTATATTCTCAGCTCTTAGGATAGTGCCTGGCATGTGAAGGACAGTCACTAAATATACAATGAACTAAGGAGTTGCAGAGAGACTTAAACACTGAATGGCCTACCCAAGTCATACCAACCCCCATCAAAAGAAGTGGTCACATTACTAGTGACGAGATGTCTGGCCCCTGTGTGACTTACCCAAGCTCTATTCACAATATTAGGTTCTTGACTCTATATCCTCGAATCCCTCGAACTGGCAATGAGATACAGAATTATCAGACAGCAGCATGGCATTGACACTATCCCAGGTTGTAGGAAGCCACCACAGCAGTGATCGTGTGATGTCATACACAGGGAGGCCATCCTGGTTTGCCTAGGACAAAGGATTTTCCTGGTTCGCAAGATTTTTAGTACAGTGAATTGGTCACACTATGTGACAACAGCATTCGGTAGAAATCTAAGATGCCTGCAGTGGACACTTCTTGTGTCGAACTCCATCCTTTTGGCAGGCAATCATGGTCTCTTTCTGGCATATGGGAGGCATCTTGGTGGTCACTGAATCTAGAAGTTGCAGTCCAGTATATCTGCACATGGACAAATTGGTGTGTCATTTGCTCCAAGTAAACAAAAGCAGTTGCTGCTCAACTTAAAGTAAAGGCTGTGTGTGTGTGTGTGTGGGGGTCGAGCTGATTTTCAACACTGACAGCACTCTAGAAAAGTGAAACACTATGCAAAGCAATAAACTGTAGCTTCAGGTGAGTCCTCTCCAGTGTTGAATGACAGCTGCTAATGGCCTGGCATTTTGCATAGGGAGAGATTAAATGCAGAGTACAGTGACTGTCCAGTCAGGGATGTGTGTCCAGACCTCCTAATCAGGGGATATCAAGAGTAATTTCTATGAGCAAGAATCAATATTGTCGGGGGATGTGAAGAATAACAGAAATAAATGCTAACTTAGCTCTTACATTTCTGACAATTACTTCCTGATTTCCATGTACAAAATCACACCAAATTCTCATAATATCTTCTTGAGCAAGTTAATCCCTCTGGCTTCATTCTTATATCAAACAATACAAGTAAATAATTCATGGGGTCATGGTAAAGATGAAAGGAATGCATTTGAACCACAGAGCAAGCCTGTGTCCACTGCTAGTGTTATCAAGGCAGGTGCATCTTTGTTTCCTATGAAAAGAAGCTGGTCTCCCACAGAGTCACTCAACTTGCCTAGGACTGTCCCACGATAAACAGAGCCAAGGGTTCAATACTGGTCACCTGATTCTCATTACCTCATTTCTTTAGCACTAGGCTGATGCTATACCTGTAACATAGGAAAAACAAAATCAGGGCCAGAGAGATAACCCAGAGGTTAAAATGCTTGGTATGTAAGCCGGACAGCCTGAGTTTGACCCCCAGAAACCATACAAAGGTGGAAAGAGAGAAGCAACTCCACAGTGCTGTCCTCTGACCCCCATGTGTGTACCTTGGCATAGGTGTGTCTGCACATACACAGACAATCAGCACTTAGAAAAAAAGAACAAAACCTCTTTGCAGGCAGAGGAGAGGGCTCAGTGGGAAAAGAGCCTGCTCAGATCGTGAGTCTCTTCTTTTGGATACCTAGAACCATGTAAAGCCAGATGCAGCCACATGCATCTGTAACCACAGCACTCCTCCATCAACTGGGGGACAGAGGAGTTCATCCTCTGACTCCCACACAAACTCTGTGGCCTACACCCACTTGCACTCATGGACATCTTTAAAAGAAAATCTAGTTTTCATTGTGCAATAAGCATTGCGGAGACAATCAATTTCAGTTGTCGAGTTCAGTGATATTTCCTTCTGCTGCAATGATCGAAGTTAATAAAAAAGCAGATAATAAGATAATAAAAAGACTTGTTTTTTTTTTTTTTGCTTGGGCATTCATTATGCAATCTTGGGGGCAGCTAATTTATCTTCCTAATTATGTTTTGCTTAAGCTGATTTTAAAATTAGTTTGTTTATCCTGAGCACATACTGATTAACAGCGGGGAGAGGGTGGCCTCGAAGCATCTTGGGTGGTAGAGGGAAGATATTTTGAGATTTCAGGCAATTTCCATGGATCATTCTCAAGTGGCTATAGAAGGCAGAAGGCTGATAAGTTATGGGGCTATGAGTATAATAACTATTGTAATTATTGTTGGGATTATTTAAATATAAGGTCTCAGCTTGCAGACCGGGAGGTAAAGGGGCTCCATGTTTCTTGTTCATTTTTCAATGCTAATCACAGTTCACATAGTCAAGGGAAGGAGATGGGCAAAGGAAAAAAGGGATGGGGAGATGGCTCAGTGTGTGTTCTAGTTTGCTTCCTATTGCCATGATAAAGCCTATGCCGAAAAGCAACATGGGGAGGGGAGAGTTTATTTCACCTTACAGCTTATAGCCCATTGTGAAGGGAACTCAGGACAAGAACTCAGGGTAGGAACCTGGAGGCAGGAATTAAAGAAGAAACCATGGAGGAACACTGCTTACTGGCTTGCTCACTTTTCTTTCTTATGTAACACAAGATCACCTGCTTAGGGGTGTCACTGTTGGCAGTAGGCTAGGCCCTCCCACATTAGTCATTAATCAAGAAAATGCCCCATAGACTTGCCTATGGGCCAATCTGATGAAGCCATTTTTCTAAATTGAGGCTCCCTTTTTCTAGATGACACTAGCTTAGTTAACAAGATCTTACCAGCAGAGTGGGTAAAGAGCTCTCTGTACAACCCTAACTGTATCAGTTGGATCCCAAAGATCCATGTAAAAAGCTGGATGTGTTAATATTCAGGTCTGAAATGCCAGCACTCATATAGAGAGATGGGAACTGAAGATAGGAGACTCCCTAGAAACACATGCACCAGTAATCCTGGCATATGTAGTACTGAACAGCCCTGTCTTCAAACAAGGTAGAAGCGAAGGCTGTCCTTCAACCTCCATGACATGGGCATGCCTCTGTTTACTCACACATCACACCAGCGATTAATAATAATAGCAACAAATTTTAACAAATAGAGTTGGTCCTTGGTGATACACACACACACACACACACACACACACACACACACACACACACACACACACACAAGAGAGGAGAGAGAGAGAGAGAGAGAGAGAGAGAGAGAGAGAGAGAGAGAGAGAGCACAGTCTGAAGGTAACAGTAGGACTTTCCATCTCTATCCAAGGATGGTTGGGCACCTATTGCATACTGTTGATTATACCAGTTACTGAAGGTGCCACGATGAATAAGGCCGCTTACTGCCACTCTGAAACCGTGCACTCTGGTGAAGAAAGCAGGGTAGGAAACAGGGAGGCTACAGCTGGTGGAATCAGAATTCTAACAAAGATAGAACCAGCGCTAAAGAAGCAGAAGACGGAGGCCGCCTACCTGAGGGAGGGGAAGAGGAGGGAGCCCCCCCACTCTTCCTGGCTCCCCCATTGCTAGGGTAAAGAAGTGTAGAGAGTGGGGAGGTGGTGAAGTGTGGGCTGCTAGGAACCCTTTTCAGGTTCAGAGTCTGCCAGCTTTCAGCTGTTTTACCAAAGAGAGGCGCTGGGCATTGAAGAGACCAGCAGAGAAAGGAGTTAAGAAGGTGCTCCTGTTCCTTTGGCTTTTGTGATGTCTTCAAGATCAAGGTCATCTGGGTGGACCCCTATGACTCCACTTCCTACTACACAAGGCCATTGAAATCCAGCTTGGCGTTGTGACTATGGCTTCTGGGCTCTGGTTACTTCCTTCAGTTGTCCTTCCAGCCTCAGGATGACACCAACTCCTTACTGGTGCTAATTCCTAGTTTCCTTCACTGTTCCCTGTTGTTGGCTCAGCTTTCTCACCACTTGGAAAAACATCACCTGCATGTGACTCACTCTGTTTAAACCCAAGAGACAGTTTCTGTATTTCTGGATGGGCTATGTGCTGGTTGATATTTGTCAACTCGACACAGACTTAGACATAGTCTGGGAAGATGGAATCTCATGAAGGAATTGCCTCCATCAGAATGGTTGGTGAACATGTCTGCAGGGCCTTTCCTTGGAGAGCAAGTTAGTAAGCAGCTTCCATCACTGCCCTGTTTCAGTCCCTGCCTCCAGGTTCCTACCCTAACTTCTCTTCAGCTGTTGTGGAATATTAGTTTGAGATGTATTACATTCACTCATGCTGTGGAACATTGGTTTAATGATGCAAAGATGTGTTACATTCTTTTATGTTGCATTTGTTTAACTATGTGAAGCTGTGTTACTTTGCCTGCCTAAAACACCTGATTGGTTTAATAAAGCGCAGAATGGCCAATAGCTAAGCAGGAGAGAGGAATAGGTGGGGCTGGCAGGTAGAGAGAATAAATAGGGGGAGAAATCTAGGAGAAAAGGGATATTGAGGAGCAAGAAAAGGCGAAGAGGATGCCAGGGGACAGTCACCCAACCACATAGCCAGCCATGGAGCAAGAAGGAAAGAAAGATATATAGCATAAAGAAAGGTAAAAACTCCAGAGGCAAAACAAACAGAAATTGGATAATTTAGAAAAGCTGTCTAGAGACAAGTCAAACTAAGGTTGTGCATTCATAAGTAAGAATAAGTCTCCACGTATTTGTTTGGGAGCTGGGTGGTGGGCCCCTAAAGAGTAAAAACAGAATCAGCTACAGTGAACCCTTTCTTTCCCAGGCTGTTTTTGGTCAGTGTTTGATCACAGCAACAGAAAGCAAACTAAGATAGGCTGTGATGACTGGGAGAGGGGTAGGTGAGTGGTAAGCAGGGATTGGGGAAGTTGGAGCTTCTCTGGGGATGGGATACTTGACTTGATATTGCTCTTAAAGAAGAAGACATTTGCTAGATAGACATCCAAGGAAGGCTGTGCCATCGAAATGTTTGGAGGAGTGAGGTGCTTGAGTGTGAACATACGGGAAAGACAGACAACATTAGCAGTGGGAGCCACCAAAAGATCTTTGGAAAGGGAGATTTCCAATCACTTTAGCTCTAACTAATTTTTCTTAGTGTGGGTGTGGAAGGCTGAGGAGATCACTTCAAACCAGAAGGCACCAGGACGTGAACTGCATGCATTAGCTGAACATAACAGAAGGAACACATCCTAGCTGTTAATCTCTTGATTCTAAGAAAAGAAATTTCTGGCTTTCTTGGCACATAATGGATGTTCAGTAAATATTTGTTGGGTGAATTAATTATATTTGAGTAGCTAATAGTATTTGCAATTATAAAATATCCACAAACATGAACATATCTGAGTGATTGATAGTATTTGGGTGGTGCCTTTTCTTTACCACATTTCTTCCTCTTAGCCTTAGTTCTGGGGTCTCTGATAGTATTGGGAGTCTGCTGGAGTCTGTGGCATGCTAGCTCTGGGTTTTCTGTCTCCCAGTTCAGGATATCACAGAGTCACTGTGCCAGCATACTGGCTTCCAAGCCTGTTTGCTTTACCTGTCAACTTGACTCAACCTAGAGTCACCCGGGAAGCCAATCTTGCTGAAGGATCACCTATATTGGCTTGGCCTGTAAGCATTTTTATGTGGGATTACTTTAATTATGTTGATTGCTATAGGAAGCCCCAGCCCATTGTGGGTGGCACCATTCTCTCAGTAGTGATTCCCGAACTGTGTAAGAGTATAGGAATGGCACTGAGCACAGTAAGCAGATGAACATGTATGTGCTCAGTCCTCTGCTCTTGACCCTGGATATGACTAGTCATTGGAAGTTCCTGCCTTCCCCACAACAGAGGGACTGTAACCTGGGAGTATAAGCAGAAATAAACCCTCTTGTCCCCAAGTTGCCTTTTCTCAGGGTATTTTATCACAGTCTCAGTAATGAAACTGGAACACAGGTCCTCTCTGCGTACTTAATGGCCCCCTCCTGTTAGAGCCATTCCATCCGTGTTCATTTGCAAGCTGACATTTCTCAACTACCTCCAACATGGCCAGGCACTTGCTGATAGGTCCTGTTTGTTCCAACCCTCCTGTCCGACAGCAGAAGCAGGAGTTACTTTGTTTCCATTTTACAAATAAAGACAAAGGCAAGGACAGCAGATAGTGCATGAGTTCACATTGCAGTGTCTGACTCCAGGGTTTAGGTTCTGAGGTGTGAGGGCACACCCCCTACCGCTCGCTGTACATCATGTGTACTTGGAGATGTAGAGAAATGTAAGATATACCTGTGGGGAACAGTTATTAATGCTCAGAGTAAATCTTGGTGCTAAAGGTGTACAGTAATTCAATGCAACAGAAGGGAAGCTGCCACCACCCAGAGTAATTCCTGGCAGCATGCATGGTCAGGATAAGGGGAGAGATCAGCAGAGGCTGGAGCCTGCCAGGGCTTAAGGACTGGAGTAGGGTTTAACCTGTGGCCTTCCTGCTAGCTAAGGAGATTTGCTGAAGACCTTTGAACAATGCAAGGGCAAGTAGGAGGTCAGGTGTGGGCTGATGAAATGGCAATGGGAAACTAAAGCAGGGGAAAACTAGCCTGAACATGGCAAAACAACTGCTTGGTTCTTCAAATCTTGGAGCTGGTGGTAGAGCCTGGATGGGAGGGCAGTATGTGGAATGCCTTGACATCTGTAGCAGACTGTCATAGACACACGCTTCTAGGTTGATTGATTGTTTTTCTGGGATGCTAGCTTTTCACTTTGGATATGACCTGTCCCCATAATACCTGTGTTCATAGCAGGGAAGACAAATCCCATGGTGGCTGAGAAAAAGTCATCTCTCAAAGCTCATGTGGAATGATGGGTTGAATAATGCACACTTTTTAGGTGACACACTCCTTAGGTGGCAGGAAAATGGCCCCACGGATTCCAGGAGGAACTGCAAATTCTGATTATGGAGGGAAGATGATCCTTGTCCTCTGTAGTAGCCTATATCTTTTTAACCTGTCCATCATTTCTGCCCTTGGCGGCCCCCTTCACTGCTCTATATGACTTAAAGGGAACTTGATCTAATATGCTATCCATACACAGAAGTGCATGCCCCAGATGATCAGCCAATCAGATTGCTCCTGGGTCTCAGTGATTGAGTCAAACACAGACAGCCAATCTCCCTCCCTCCCTCTCTCTCTCTCTCTCTCTCTCTCTCTCTCTCTCTCTCTCTCTCTCTCTCTCTCTCTCTCCCTCAGGGCCTCATGCATGTTAGGCAAGCACCCTGACCTGAGCTTCTGATCTCTTAAAGGTGTTTGGAAGAGTGTCTCAGGTAGCAGCTGTTATGGAGATTTGGGGCATTCACAGTGCTAGGATAGTTTGTTCAATTAAGGTTAAATTTTACCTCCTGGGGCGGAAGCACACAAACAGAGGCATAAACCAGAGGATCTTTGAACCAGAGGTGGTTTAAGGAGCAAACACAGCCACAGCTATCTATAAGCTCTACATCTGGACATTGTGATAAAGGAGCATTCTGTAAATATATTGACAGTTTTTCTCCCAGAGAGATCATAGCAGTTCATGTTCCCTCTAAAGATCTAAAAAACATCTTTTCCTTTTTGCCTGAAGGGAATCTGGGTATCTAATAATATAAAAAATAGTAGATAAGAAGTTATGTGATTTCTGTTATGATTTGTATTTCTTTGATCTCTCCAGAATTGTCTTTTAAATATTTATTGCCCATTTTTCATTTACAAATTGCTCCTTTGTTGAATTTGCAGTATTCTATTGGTGTGCACATTGTTTCCATGTTGCCTGTAAGGGCTCTTCCTGTGCCCTACAAGCTCTTCTGCTTTCAGTAATGCCCTCAGTCTGCCATCTTCTTTGACTGTTTGCTAAGGTTTAAAAATATAATTTTGGCATAACTTATATGCAAGAAAATGTACCGCACCTTTAGTGTACATTTAATTCATTGAAGTTTTAAAAAGATATTGTTTTTATGTGTGTGCCTGTGGGAGCTTATGTGTACCACACAAGTAAGGTGACTGCAGAGTCCAGAAGAGGGTATAGGATCCCTTGTAACTGGAGTTACAGGTAACTACAGGTGAGCCACCAGGTGGGTGCTGGGAACTGGACTTGGATCCTCGGCAAAACCAACAGGAGCTCCAAACCCTGAGCTATCTCTCTAGTCTCTGACAATTTCCTTAATTTTAATAAATGTGTAGCCATATGACCATGGCCACAATCCAGAGATGGAATATTTCTGTCACCCTGGGGCATTCTCTTGGGCCATTTTACACAGATAATGGCTTTCAAAACTTCTTGTGCATGTGTGTGAGTTTATGGGTATACATGTTGGTATGCATGTTCATGTGTGTACACACACACATGGATGCCAGAGGTCAATGTCAGGCATCTTCATTAGTCACTCACCACCTTTTTATTTATTTATTTTTTTGAGAAAAGATCTCTTGCTGAACTGGGGATTCCCTATTTCAGCTAGACAGGCAGGCCAGCAAGCCCCATTGACCCTTTTGTCTCTGCGTTCCCAGCACTGTGGTTACAGGGGTGTGCATCCATGCCCGGCTTTTATCTGGGTGCTGGATACAAACTCATATTCTTTGCCTGCACAACAAGAGTTTTGCCAATTAAGTCATCTGTCCAATTTCAAAAATATTCTTACTAGTTTTTCCAATGCTAGCATATCACATATGTGAAATCATACTGTATGTACTATTTTATAAATACAACGTCTTTTAGATTCACCCATGCTCCTGTATATAGCAATTGTTTATTCCTTTTTATTGTTGTGTAGTGTTCTATTGTGTGACTATATGAGTTTGTTTATCCATTCTGCTATTGACAAACATAGAAGGTCTGCCATTGTTATTCTGAGTGAGGTTGACATAAACATTCAGGTATACATCTTATTGTGGATGGACATGTTTTTGTTTCTCTTACCTAAGCATCTAGAAGCAGAATTTCCAGAATCTATAATGAGAGTTTAACTTTGCAAGACATTGGCAGGTTTCTTAAAAGAAATGCTATTTACACTCCAGCCAACACTGAGGAAAGTTTCAGTCGCTCTCCATCTTCTTCTATAATTAATATATTTAGTGTTGTGCTTTGTTTAGTGTCAGCCACATGAGTGAATATTTCTTTGACCTGGTTTAGGTTTTTATCTGTATTTCCCTCACAGCTAAGGTGGCAAGCATCTTTAAGTACCAACTGAATATGTGTAGCTCTTTTGTTAGATATATTTTTAAATGTTTCATTTTTTTTTTGTTGAGTTGTCTAACATTGAGTTGTAAGGGATTTTATCTGAGGAAAATGTGACCAGGAAATAATTCTGAGGAATCTCCCCCACCCAAATAATAAACTCCTCTGGGACTAATAATTGAACTTAGCAAGGTTGTGAGATATAAGACCAATATAAAAAATCAATCATATTTGTATGTGCCATCAATAAAATTTGAATGTGAACTATTAAAGTACCATTTATGGTGGCATCAAAACTTGAACTATTTAGAGACAAATTTATTGTATTTATTGGTTTTTTAAAAGTTATTACAAAGAACGAGTTTCACTATGGCATCTTTAGGCTTAATCTGTTCCTACTGCCACCAGCCCCCACCTTCTTCTCCTTCTGGTCCTCTTCTTCCCCCATGCCCTTTCGTGGCACGTGTACTCTATTCACCTTTTGCTCTCCTCCTCTCTTCCCTTAAGATCTCTTTGCTCCCCTTATGATGCCTCACACTTGTCTAGTCACATGCATAGATATTCAAATCTAGAATCCATATATGAGAAAACACATTTGTTTTTCTAAATTTGCTTTATTTTGGTTAATACAATACTTTTTAGTTCCATCAGTTTTTCTGATGGTGTTGTGATGTCTTTGTGTATGTGTGTGTGTGTGTGTGTGTGTGTTTCTGAATAAAATTCCATTGTGCATAAGTACATTTTCTTTACCCATTCATCTGCTGATGGATATCCTGGTTACTGGTTCCATTTTCTGACTATTGCGAATAGTGCAGCATTAAATATGGATGTTCAAATATCTCTGACATATGCTGACCTAGAGTCTTTTGTGTATATACCCAAGGGTGGTACATATGGCAATTCTTTAGAGATAAACTTAGGTAAAATATAACCAAACCTAATGTGCAGGAAAAAAAAAAACACACAGACCTGCTGAAAGTACTTGAAGATATACACTATGTGTTTGTGTATTAGATCCACTATGGAGAAGGCATTCATTGCCCCAAATTCATCTATAACTTTGGCCAACCTCAAGTAAACCCTTGAAGTTACTTTATAGAGACTGACAAACCAACTCTGCGACTCAGGGTGAGCTGAAGCTCACTTAGAATTGCTGAGAAAGGAGAACACAGTTGGAGAGCACATACTGATTGCAAAACAGAGTAAAGCTGAACTCATCGACACAGTAAGGTATGGGTGGAAAGTAGACCTGAAGTCAGCAGGACAAACAGTCCAGTGTTCACCACACATGCACAGCTAGGTGATTTGTTTATTTTCCAAGATATTTGGATGAGGTAAAGATAATCATTATTGACAAATGTTGCCAAACACTTGGACATCTGCGTGAAAGAAAACTGACAGTCTGCATTCCAGAGAACAGACCAAGATTAGCTTGAGAGGAGCCAGAGACTTCAATGTAAAAGCCAATGTTCTAGAATAAGGCCTCAGAAAAACAGCTTGGAGACCTTGGCCCTAGACAAAGCTTTCTCAGGACTCAAAAGACACTTGATAAATTGAATTTCATTAAGGGTTTCTGCTGTCAAAATAAAGGAGAAAATTGAAAAGGCAAGTCTCAGAGTGGGAGAACATTGAAAATAGATACACTCAGTGGAAGAGCTGCAATCTTAGATGTTTTTAATGTAGAAAAGCTTACATTTTTTCTTTTTAAATTTAAATTAGAAACAAGCTCGTTTTACATGCCAATCCCAGTTCCCCTCTCCCTCCCCTCCTCCCTGCCCCCTCTGGCCCCCTATCCCATCCTCTTTCTGCTCCCCAGGGAGGGTGAGGTCTTCTATGGGGGATCTTTAATGTCTGTCATATCATTTGGAGCAGGGCTTAGACCCTCCCCCATGTGTCTAGGCTGGGAGAGTATACCTCTATGTGGAATGTGCTCCCAAAGTCTATTCATATACTAGGGATAAGTACTGATCCTCTGCCAGATTGCCCAGACCTCCTAACTGTCGCCCACATTCAGTGGGTCTGGATCAGTCCTATGCTGGTTTCCCAGCTATCGGTCTGGGTTCCATGAACTCCCCCTTGTTCAGGTCAGCTGTTTCTGTGGGTTTCTCAAGCTTGGTCCTGACCCCTTTGCTCATCACTCCTTCTCTGCAACTAGATTCCAGGAGTTCTGCTCAGTGTTTTTCTGTGGGTGTCAGCTTCTGCTTCCATAAGCTACTGTGTGAAGGTTCTAGGATGGCATATAAGGTAGTCATCAATGTCATTATCGGGGAAGGGCCTTTAGGGTAGCCTTTCCACTATTGCTTAGATTGTTAGTTGGGGTCATTTTTGTAGATCTCTGGACATTTTCCTAGCGCTAGATTTCTCTTTAGACCTATAATGGCTCTGTCTATTATGGTATCTCTTTTCTTGTTCTCCTCTATTCTTCCCCGGATGCAAATCTTTGGGCTCCTTCCTGTCCTCTTCTCCCCTCCTCTTCTCCCCTTCATTTTCTCCTAACTCCCTCTCCCCTCACCCCATGCTCCCAATTAGCTCAGGAGATCTTGTTCCTTTCCCCTTCTCCTGGGGACCATGTATGTCTCTCTTAGGGTCCTTCTTGTTTCTTAGCTTCTCTGGCGGTATGGATTGTAAGCTGGTAATCATTTGCTCTAGGTCTAAAATTCATATATGAGTGAGTACATACCATGTTTGTCTTTTTGTGATTGGGTTACCTCACTCAGGATGGTTTCTTCTCATTCCATCCATTTGCCTGTGAATTTTAAGATTCCATTGTTTTTTTTTCCGCTGAGTAGTTCTCCATTGTGTAAATGTACCACATTTTCTTAATTGATTCTTTAGCTGGGGGGGGCATCTATGTTGCTTCCAGGTTCTGGCTATTACAAATAATGCTGCTATGAACATAGTTGAACAGATGTCCTTGTTGTAGGAATGTGCTGCTTTTGTGTATATGCCTAAGAGTGGAATTGCTGGATCTTGTGGTAGACTGATTCCTGTTTTCCTGAGGAATCGCCATACTGATTTCCAAAGTGCTTGCATGAGTTTGTACTCCCACCAGCAGTGGAGGAGTGCTCCCCTTTCTCCACATCCTCTCCATTATAAACTGTCATTGGTGTTTTTTATTTTAGCCATTCTGACAGGAGCAAGATGGTATCTCAGAGTTATTTTGATTTGCATTTCCCTGATGGCTAAGGATGTTGATCACTTTCTTAAGTGTCTTTCAGCCATTTTAGATTCCTCTATTGAGAATTGTCTATTTAGTTCTGTTCCCCACTTTTTAATTGGATTATTTGGTGTTTTGGTGACTAGCTTCTTGAGTTTTTTGTAAATTTTGGAGATCATCAGATCTCCAAATGTCAGATGTGGGATTGGTGAATATCTTTTCCCATTCTGTGGCTGCCATTTTGTCTTGTTAACAGTGTCCTTTGCCTTACAGAAGCTTCTCGGTTTCAAGAAGTCCCATTTATTAATTGTCGATCTCAGTGTCTGTGCTACTGGTGTTGTATTCAGGAAGTTGTCTCCTGTACCAAATCATTTGAGGGTACCTCCCACTTTCTCTTCTAAGAGGTTCAGTGTGGCTGGATTTATGTTGAAGTCTTTGATCCACTTGGACTTAAGTTTTGTGCATGGTGATAAATATGGATCTATCTGCAGTCTTCTACATGCTAGCATCCAGTTATGCCAGCACCATTTGTTGAAGATGCTTTCTTTTTTCCATTGTATAATTTTAGCTTCTGTGTCAAATCAGGTGTTCGTAGGTGTGTGGGTCGGTATCATGGTTTTCAATTTGATTCCGTTGATCTACCTGTCTATTTTTGTGCCAATACCAAGCTGTTTTCAGGACTATAGCTCTATAGTAGAACTTGAAGTCAGGGATGGTGCTGCCTCCGGAAGTTCCTTTATTGTACAGGGTTGTTTTGGCTATCCTGGGTCTTTTGTTTTTCCATATAAAGTTGAGCATTGTTCTTTCATGGTCTGTGAAGAATTGTGCTGGGATTTTGATGGGGATTGCATTGAATCTGTAGATGGCTTTTGGCAAGATTGCCATTTTTACCATGTTGATCCTACCTATCCAAGATCATGGGAGATCTTTCCATTTTCTGGTATCTTCTTTAATTTCTTTCTTTAAAGACTCATAGTCCTTGTTATACAGGTCTTTCACTTGTGTGGTTAGTGTTGCCCCAAAATATTTTATGTTGTTTGTGGCAATTGAAAAGGGTGATGTTTCTCTGATTTCTTTCTCAGCCCATTTATTGTCTGTATATAGTAGGGCTACTAATATTTTGAGTTAATCTTGTATCCTGACACTTTGCTGAAGGTGTTTATCAGCTGTAGGAGTTTCCCTGGTAGAGTTTTTCAGGTCACTTATGTCAACTATCATATCATCTGCAAATTGTGAAAGTTTGACTTCTTCCTTTCCAATTTGTATCCCCTTGATCTCCTTTTGTTGTCTTATTGCTCTAGCTAGAACTTCAAGTACAATATTGAAGAGATATGGAGAGAGTGGACAGCCTTGTCTTGTTCCTGATTTTAGAGGAATATCATTGAGTTTCTCTGCATTTTGAAAAGCTTAAAATTTTTTACATGGGCAAATGTATAAATCATTTCCTCTATAGCTTTTAATATTTTTCTTAAATCCTATTAAGCCCACCTATATAAAAATTTATAAATTTCTCATTTTTATAATGTTTAAATTCTAGTCTAAAATTAAATCTAAAATGAACAATTAAGTGTTTTAAATTAACTGTCAACAATGTTGGCAAACCAGGTTTGGGACTGGCGTTGTCATAGAACACTTCCTTGGTGTGAATGAGTTCCCTGGGTTCAGTCCTCAGTGCCATAAAATACAAGTTATCAAATTACTCCAGTTCTGCTCATTGGTAGTCTATCTCCTCCTAACTTAAAACTCCCATTAATTCGATAGTGGATATTTAGATAGACACCCCTGGGCCTGCTCTGGGCTTTGATTCTGTTCTCAAGACATGGCTAGAGTCCAAGACTCTAAATTCTTTCTATTTTGTACCTGTTTATGTTGATCTTGCTTTCTCTTCCTCCCTTTATCAACCCCCCTTTTTCTTTCTCCTTTCTCTGAAGGCAGTGGTTCTCTACCTTCTTAATGCTGCAACCCTTTAATATAGTTCCTCTTGTGGTGACCCTAACCAGAAAATCATTTTTGTTGGTACTCATAACTGTAATTTGCTACTGTTATGAATTGTAATATAAATATCTGAGTTTTCCAATGGTCTTAGGTAACCCCATTAAAAGGGTTGTTTGACCTCCAAAAGGATCCTGGCCCACAGGTTGAGAACCACTGCCCTAAGGTAATTTGAATTCTATTTGTTTTTCACAGCAGTATTTCTCCATACCAAATTATTTGATGTTGTTGTGAGTTAGTGAGTATTCTTGACTTTATTATGTAAGTCATGTTTACTTGGCAAGAGAATACAGAAAAGGGGGTGTTAAATCTAGGGGTAAACATGCCCATTATCATTCAATAATTCAGCAACCCTCATTGCAGTAAGCAGAGAAAAAAAAATGAGAACCACTTTTTCAAGTCACAGGGGCTTTATATATAGCCTTTCCTAAAGTCTAAATCTCCAGATGGGACGAGGAATTATTAACCATTCCCAGTAGTTATTGGCTGTAATTGACTTCTTTGCACCAATAACTGCTATCTGTATTCATTGTGAGCAACCTGAGAACAAAGTAGAATTGACTTCAAATGAAGAAGACAGGTTAAAAGAAAGCATTGATCTTACTCATGGGAAAGTTAGGCTAAACTGATTTCCACATGTCCTTCAGAAATAACCAACTGCTATTGACTTTGCCCACGAGACAGGCATGTAAACAAACAGAAAGGACAGAGGACTTTCAGAGCCCAAGTTTGGGGTAGGGGTGAGTGTTAACAATAGAATTATGGGGGACACTGGGAGAACCCAGCATTAGGACAAGGGGGAGCTGGGACAATTTCTTGCAGCACCTAGGCCCTCTTAAAATACACTACCTCTCCACGGTTCTGTCTTCGGAGAGATTATGCCTCCACTTGTTTGGGAACAGGACCCCTTGGCATGGTGTTCTCATGACTCTTTTGGGAGCAACAGAAAAGAATACCAAGATTGATATGCCTCATAAGCTCAAGCTCATATTATTGTGCTCTCAAATGTAAAAGGAAGTTGGGGAAAATGAGTTACCTAGTGAAAACTGTGTGTTGGTAGTAGAGATTAAAGAGTAATCATTTACCTTCAAATAACTGCTGGTAGAAGTTTGGTACAAACATTGCTAGTCATATCTTATAAAACAAAAACTCGTACTACAAGGATACATGAAGGCGTGTCTTCTTCCAGGTCTTTGGGTCTGGCCCAAAGACTGTTGAGCAGTTGTTTGCATAGCTGGGCCGTCTCCTCCCTCTTAGCCTGTCTGCCCAACTGTCCAGCAAATAAGGCTTGATGTCATCTAGTCCTTCAGCCCCAAATGAAGAAACCCATATCCCACAAGGGTCTCTAGGAGTTTAGGGTCTGTGGCTTCACTACTTAAGAACTCCATGTTCTTTTTAGCAGAGTCTCCTTGTGACTCTTAGTGTTCTCCACAAGTGAGTTAAATCTGGCCTTGTGACCCATGACCTTGTCTTCTCTGTTTGCTGGCCACCCATTAAGGATGCTGAAGGCCGGCCTCTAATCTTACTTTCTAGTAATATTACTTTTTACATGATACACATGGCCAGGATAGAAGTCTAAATTAAATAGCCTGACACTGTGAGTTAGCAGGCCAGCTTGTGTGAGGGCCTGAGAAGGAGGAGACAGCAATGCATGGGCTCACTGGTGACATCAGGATGAACTAGCTCCTGAGTTAGAACAAGACTAGCCTGGGGCTAAGTCCCAGTTCTTTGAGAAGCTAGCCAAGTGGGAAATGGTAAATGAAGTAGATGTGGACGTTTAAATGAATCACAATGGGGTTAGCAATGTCCTAAAGATCGTACATGATCATAAATGACTTGCTTCTGGTACGTGCACAAGGCCGAATTCTTTGGGAGGTGGTCTCCTTTGACTCAAAAGCCAAAGTCTGGAAATGTAAGTTTACTTCTACTTGCTCAGTCCTTCATTCAACACCTTCTATCATGTGTCTGCACAGAGTGACCGACGAGCAGAACCGTTTGTGCTTTAGCTTGTAGGACCAAATAAATGGTGAGAAGAGATGGTATCACCAGGGTCCTGTATCCAAGATATCTCCTTTGCCCCGGTTTTTCCCTCTTACCATTCAGAAGCAACCTGTTCCTTGTCCTCTATCACCAGATGTCCCTCTGGCCTGGGTTGGTGCTGACAGTATTCACCAGAAGCCCAGTATATAATCAATGTACAGTGCATTGATTATGAGAGTATGTGAAAGGGGTTGGGTGTGTGGGTCTCTAAGGCAAGAAAAAGATATAGTGGTAGTGACTTGAAGAAACAACTTGGGGAAAGCCCAGGTGGGGATTTGGCATATCCTTGAATGGTGACATTGTTGCTCTGCTATTAGCAGCTCTTGAGCTTATTGGGATCATAGTGGTGCTGTGTTGATGAATGTTAACAGCTGACTTGGAGAACCAACAGTCAATATGGAAGTTTTCCAGACTCCCCATTGTTAGCGTCCTGCTGTGGCTGAGCTGCAGTGCCACCATACAGAGCCAATGGGCATAAATAACTTCAAGTGCATCCATAAGAGGAAGTATGGGGAAACAATTAGGGTGTGATGAGGTTTAAATATTGATTGCCTTTGCCTTTTGTGTAGTTGTTTATTTGTATGTCTACTAGATAATTCAATGTAGCTGTATTATTTATCTAATGTAACGAATACTGACAGTGATTAATCACATCTTGTAAAATTCCCCAAATTTGACACTGAGTTCCCATGCAGCAGTATAAGCCAATTCTAGCTCCAAAGAAAGACAAAATGCTGAGTGTCATTTGGAGAGGAGCATCCAATTTCTCAGGAGGGCACAAGGCTCTTGGCTCCTGTTTTATTCATTTTCTAGCAGGAAACATCTCTAAAACTGGTCTACAGCAAACAATAGGCTCTCTTTAAAAAACAATAACAAACCACACAAAAATAAAAACCTTCCCCTTCCAGGCATAAATTCCTCATCTTACTTCATGGGCTCAAACACAACATAGTGCAGCTGTGTTAACAAGGGTTACACAAGAAGACATAGGTTCAAACACAACCCACTGCACCTATGCTAGCAAGGGTTTTACAAAAAGAGTTTGTTTTGGAATCTAAGCAATAAGGAAGCTTCAAGGGAGTAAAATTAGAACCTTCTAGAAGGTTCTGGGAGCCAGTTGTGGTATTCAATTGCAGGATACTTGGGTTTGGGAAGAGAAGCAGGAGATAGAATGGGACAAAACCATCTTCTTGCCCTTCACAGTGCTGCCTCAGGCTGGTCCTGGCACAGTTCTTGAAGAATATTCCCATGAGAATCTTTTGATAAAGGAAAAACATTTCTTCCAGAAATATCTCACAAAATGAGTCTGTCAGAATTCAGGCTAGAGCATCACCCATGGTGCCATAATGGGACACAAAATGAGAAGGACTTGAAATTTAGGTGCTGCTAAGCAAGTCCTGCCCCACTGAGTTCACACAGAGAGGAAAATGGCCAAATGTCATTTCAGTCCCTTGTCAATCCAATCTGCTTTTTCTGGTTGGGAACAGTTAGAAATGTTGTTCTAAAAATAACAGTGAAATGTGTGCCTTGAAATAATTACATGTATGTAAAGTTAGCTTAAAGCTTCATTTTTGGACACATAAATTTGTGTGTGTGTGTGTGTGTGTGTGTGTGTGTGTGTGTGTGTGTACTCATAAGGCAGTGTAAGAACTTGAATACTACCTGATATATATATATATATATATATATATATATATATATATATATATATGAAACATTTATTTTCTCTGCCATTTTTGTTTCCTTTCTAGGCAGCAGATGCACTTCTAGAGGAGGGACAGGGAAGAAAAGAAGTTGCAAGGCTCCATTAGCACATGTGAAGACCATTGGAGACCTAGGTACTGTGCATAGCACTTTCTATTGATTATTTCTGGTACCATTTACAGACCTGGGGGTGTGGAATGTTCTCACACAGAAATGCCAAAGTCAGACAGCCAGGAAGAGCTACTGTGACTTAAACTTATCTATGGGTCACCCAAGGCCGCTCATTCTTTTCTGCAGTGTACATTGTGGCTGTGGTTAAACTCCTCCTTCCCCGGTCAGCCCAGAAGTGATCAGAGGGACACCGTCACCTCCATCTGCCATCACCAGGACCATCCCTGTGGAAAACTGAGCTCACTGATGTCTCTTGAATGCAGTGGTTTCAAAGCAGAGATCTAAAGTCTGAATTTGTGTAGTGAAATCAGTTGTGTGGCCTTAAGAATCAAAACATTTAGTCAGATAATGGCAGACAGTCCTGGGGACTTGGACTAACAGCTACAGACAGCATAGCCATACGTGCATTTTTCATTCTTTTAGCTTCAGAGCACAAAGGCTGCTTAGTACTCAGGAAAACCCAGTAAAATTATTTACCATGGGTTTTTAGATGGTTGTGTGCCTGAGTGTGTTTAAAATGTGCATCGATACCCCTAGAATTACTTACATGCTGCTTTACAACCATACATCAAGACTGACCCTCCTTGTGCAGGGGGACCCTTAGGTTCCCCTCATCTGCCCTCCTTTTTCCTCCCTGGGAAGAGAAATATAACTTCCATCCCAGGACAGATTCTGAAAAGTCTGGCTACCTCTTAAAAGAGAGATACTTTGTTTTTTATCATTATGTTTTGAGACAGGACCTTGCTGTGGCAAGGCTAGCTTTGAACTTGCAGTTTTCCTGCCCCAGCTTCCTAAGGACTGGGGGTGTAGATATCCATAACCATGCCTTGCTGGAATAGAAATTGGGTTATGTGCTGCTTTCTTTCTTTCTTTCTTTCTTTCTTTCTTTCTTTCTTTCTTTCTTCCTTCCTTCCTTCCTTCCTTCCTTCCTTCTTTTCTCTCTCTCTCCCTTCCTTCCTTCCTTCCTTCCTTCCTTTCTTCTTTCTTTCTTTCTTTCTTCCTTTCTTTCCTTCCTTCCTTCTTTTCTCTCTCCCTCCCTTCCTTCCTTCCTTCCTTCCTTCCTTCCTTCCTTCCTTCTTTCCTTTCTTCTTTCTTTCTTTCTTTCTTTCTTTCTTTCTTTCTTTCTTCCTTTCTTTCTTTCTTTCTCTCTATCTGTTTTTGTCAACTTGACCCAAGATAGAATCATTTGGGAAGAGGGAACCTTAATTCAGAAAATGCCTCCATCTTATTGGCCTGTAAGCAAGTCTATGGAACATTTTCTTGATTAGTAATTGAGGTGGAAGTTTCCAGTCTACTCTGGGCATGGTGCCACTCCTGGGCAGGTGGTCCTGGGTTATGTAAAAAAAAAAAGCGAGCCATGAGAAAGAAGCAAGCAAGTAGGTCGATTATCTCCGTGGTCTCTTCTTCAGTTCCTGCCTTGAGTTTCCTCAGTGAAGCCAAATAAATTCCTCCCCAAGTTGCTTTTGGTCACAGTGTTTATCATCACAACAGGAAGTAAACCAGGATAGAGTAGAATGTAGACTGGAGGACACTGAGGAGTAAGTAGGAATAATTATGGCATCTACTAGAAATGTCTCCTTCAGTCCAGGAAATAACCACTCCAGGAGGTGACACCCACCCTATGGGACCCTGAGAGAAGTATGGTCCCCATGATCAGAGTCCCACATGTTTACACTGACAGCTCCCACCACCTGAGGGGGTGACATGAGAAAATATCCGTTGATGAGGAATTGGAGTGGAATGTGAGACTCCTCACTGCTGACGTCAAGCTTGCCTTTCATTTTATTTATACCCATGACATTGTGACACAGGCTCTAATTTTCCATTGTATTTTTTCTCTCTCTGTTAGGAGTCAAGTGATGAAAAGCAAATTTATGTCTGAGCCTAGAAAAAATACTTTCAATTTGAATCCAAGGATTGTAGGGGATTCTGCCTCCCTCTAACACCCCAATGCCTCTCTTTGAAGTGGTAAAACAACACAAAGCCTCAAGGACTCACACTCCTTCAGGGCCTGAGAATCCATAGTGGAAAAGCACTCAGCTGCCCACTCCTCACTCTTGAAAGGCTGTCTGTGTCTTTCCAATGTGGACACTGGAGGTGCCAGGGAGCAGTGAGGCCATATGACAGTCCTCTCACAGGCCATGAGCCATGGTTATGCAAAGGAGCTCTGGACCAGGAGTGGGGTTGCAACTCCTCGAGCCAGAACTGTTGATGTAGGGCTGTCCCACTGGCTGTGCTCTGTTGGGACCTCAGGGCTTTTACCAATCCATGGCAGGGCAGATTTCAGAGCAAAGATGCACCCAAAAGGCAGGAAGGATTAGGAGATGTTGGGGGTAGAGTAAATTATTTCCCATATACAGAAACCACCTTTGGAGATGTGCCTATAGGGAAGAGAATGGCACATGTGTCCCACTAGTAGACAGCCAGCTTTCTTCAAATCCTTGCTCTGCTGATGGAGGAGGTGCCTCCATCCTGTCAACAGGTGTCTCTCTCACCTTTTCTGGGAGTCTAAAGCCCAGGGGCAGTTCTCTAACCCAACCTGTGTCCCCATTCTGAGTTGGAAATGAAGCTCCGGGTGGGTCTCCATGCCCCCTCCACTCTGTCAACAAGGCCTTCAAGGCCAGATTGCTACCAGTGTTTTGCAGCCTCTGACCCTGGAGAAATTGGACTTCCTTGTACCCAGTTTCGAAGATGATTGTTATTCAGGATTCAGGATTCTGATCTGATAAAAGTGATCTGATAAAAGAGGCCCAGGGCCTTCCCAGTCAGAGAGCCAACAGGGTCTGAGGACTTAAAGCCAGGAGACAAGCACACCCAACCCTATGAGGTGGCACAGTGTTAGCTCCTTTCACCTGAAGTCTTCCTGTGTATTGAGAAGTGAGTACCAATGATTTTCACTACCCTGTCCTTGGTTTGCCATTGGTTTTGATTTTTGTGCTTGGGTTTAAAGGTCTCCAGTAGCTCTAGCAAAACAGCCTGTGTTTTATTGAGGGCATACACAATTGGCTTGAGGTTGCCTTAGACTTCTCTATCACTTTTCTCCAAAAGCTG
This sequence comes from Cricetulus griseus, assembly GCF_003668045.3. Taxonomy (NCBI): domain Eukaryota; kingdom Metazoa; phylum Chordata; class Mammalia; order Rodentia; family Cricetidae; genus Cricetulus; species Cricetulus griseus. Next base: position 313,935,643 of record NC_048595.1, on the reverse strand, counting down.
AAGTAAAACTGCCATAGAGTAGCCAGGGTTGTTATATATTTCTATACCAGGAAGACTGAGGCAAGAGGATTGCAAATGGAGACGAGTCTGGGCCACATAGTGAGTTCCAGGTCAGCTAGGGTTACATGGTGCTACCCTGCTTTAAAACAAACAGAAATGGCATGGCTGTTACTCAGCAATAGAGCTGGGGGCAGAAAAATTCCATAGTCAGCACCTAACATCAGACCACTTCTGAATTCCCCCATGTGTTCCATCAGTGCTTCACAAATGTTCCCCTCAGGTAAAGATGCTATGTGCTTCCTACTAGGTGTTGGGGACAGACATGGCCATTTCTATTCCACAATCCTTTAGAGTATTGTCTAGGAGCTTCTGTGAGGTCCTAAAGGCTCAGATGATAAACAATGAGTGACACTATTGTTGAGGGGGGTCTTACAGTACAGTTCCATTGGCCATAAGAAAGAGTATGTCTACCAGAAATTTTTTTTTCTTTAACTGGAGCATTGACTCAACAGTTAAGAAATCTGATTTTTCTTTTAGAGGACCCAAGTTCAGTTCCCAGCAACCATAAGAGTCAGTTCACAATTGCCTGTAACTCTAGCTCCATGGGGATCTGATACCTCTGGTCTCCACGACACCTGCCCCACATTCACTGACCAACAGATAGACAGGCACACACACAAATAAAATAAATCTTTAAAAATTATTTTTCTCCAGGAAATTGAAGTCTGGCTATCTTTACCTATGTGACCAAGTCAAGACAAAAAGTGATATTGATTCCATATCACACAGACTATGTCTGGAAGGGAAGAACAGCCTGGCTTGATCCAGCCCTCGCTCTGGGTCATGAAAAGCAAGAGTAGCCAGATCTAGGCAGGGCGATGGTGGCGCACGCCTTTAATCCCAGCACTCAGGAGGCAGAGGCAGGCAGATTTCTGTGGTCTCCAGAACGAGTGCCAGGATAGGCTCCAAAGCTACACAGAGAAATCCTGTCTCAAAAAACCAAAACCAAAACAAAACAAAGAGTAGTCAGATCTAAAATCTAGTATGGTTAAGAATGTCATTGTTGCCCCACTTGATGGAATTATTATCTCCATTTCCCAGCACACAACAAATTTCCTGAATCCTACAGTTTTTCTCCCCTTTACTTATGTGTGTGGTTCCTCAGTAAAAGGAAATAAGGGGAACTGTGGTACAGAGGCCCTGGGTGGTGGTCCACAGCATCACCCTGGTTGGAAGAATGGGACTTGGCTATCTTCATGTTGTGTGACACAGTAACCTCAAATACTCCAGTGTCTCATGGGCAGGCAGATTCCCATGCAGACTGTGGATAGGAGAAACTTACAAAAAGCTGAGAGATGCCAGGCACAGTGTACAATTCCAGATACATGTAATCCTTCCTTTCTTACTCAGTTTGCTAAGGAAGATACACTTTAATGTTTAAAGTGGTTCTTAACCTTCCTAAAGCTGTGATCCTTTGATACAGTTCCTTGTGCTCTAGTGATCCCCACCATAAAATTACTACATTGATAATTCATAACTGTAATTCTGCCATTGTTATGAATTGTAATGTAAATGCCTATATTTTCCGGTGGTCTTAGGTGACCTCTGTGAAGGGGTCATGACCCATGGGTTGAGAACAAATGCCTTGATAATCCTACAATTTACAGATTGTGAGAATACTACATAGAAGAGAGTACCAGTAGGGACCTGGGGAAATGGGGTCAAGGAAGGCCTGTGTGGGTGATGCTGTTAAGAGAAAGCTCACAACAGTGGTGCTTGAACTTCAGTGTACATCAGAATAGCCCAACAGTTTGCTATATGCAGGTTCCTGGTCCACGCCCCACAGAGGTTTTGATCAGGATCTGACCCCAAGAATGAACATTTCCAAGCTTCTGGTGAAGAAGCTGCCAGTTTGGAAACTACAATTTGAGAGTTACTTGTCCAGAGAACCAGTCTGATTATCCAGGTAAAGGGAAGCAGAGACGGATCAAATGGATAGAGGGAATAGCATCTCTCCCAGAAGGAGAATTCAGAGAGAAACACAGTGTATGTGGAAGACAATGAGCTCATGGTCCTATGGCTTTGTGGGCATGTTAGAAATAATCTGGACCCCATCCCCATCCCAAAACCCAGTGCAACAGAGTCACTACTAGTTGTTCTGTGTCTAAGAATGGTTTTCACTGACCCTGGGGATGTCCTACTGCAGCACGGGCCTGCAGACATCCTGAACATTTGAAGTGATGAGGCAGGGGAAGGACTAAGCATGGAGTAGACATACTAGGCTTGCTAGTTTCCCCTCCTCCCTCTACTCTGACTTGAAATATGGTCCCTGTCTCAAGTTCTCTCCTTTCGTTCTTATAGTGTGTGTTCTCAAATTGGTGGTGAGACTCTAATCTTATCCTGCCAGTAAGAAGCACAGATATGGGGGTCGTTCACTCTCCTAAAGTGAGTGCCACAGGATTTTAAACCAATGAGAGCACTGGTTACATTTTAGGGTCCCAAGTACACTCACCATGAATTCAATTCCATCTATGTTTACTGTGTTTGTACTCTGTGCCAGGAGCAATGGCAAGTATAGGGAAGACTGAGATAAAGAAAATGGGTGATCTGCCCATGAGGAACATACCATCATGCTGTAAGATGGACATGCAAATTCCACTGAGCCGTAGGATAAAAAGCTACAACAAGACTCTGTACAAAGGGCAGTGAAACTCAGGGGAGAGAGCAGTTCTGCCTGGAGAATTCAGAGGTCACACGTCACAGATGATTAGTAATGGGATCACACCTAGACAGGAAATTTCTAGAAAATAAACAGAACTGGAGGATAAATGAAACAAATCTCCTTTAACAACTTTCTTGTTATTGTTTAGGCTCTGACCTAAATCATCATCATAGGCTTCTAGAAGATACATACCCACATGGTGTTGAATTTGACTTAAAATATTACATAACCCTTTATATATAGAAACACATATGGAAACAATCTGAAAATATTTCTTCTCAAATATAGTGGCATTTGCTTTGTGGATTTTCTATTTCTAGATGAATTATGTGAAATATGGCTTGGTCTTCAGAGACTCAGAAGAAATTGTATCACCACCCTAAGTGCAAATGACTTTGGTTTCTCATTAGTCCATTCATTTATTTCATCAGTCAGTCAGCTAAGACTTAGCTAGAAATGCCAACTTTTGAGGTACTGCCACAAGCCAGTCAGAGGCAATGCAGCTGTGCAAGATGTCCTGCCCCCAAGACCTTTCAAAACCTAGGAGTTAGAAAACTGAGTGTAAATAATTCTGGCACAAGCAGGTGGTGACGTGTGTAACTACAAACAGTGTGGCCCAAGGATGTAGAAGAAAGCAAATTATTGTCTGAGAAAACTATTGGAAGCTTGGTCGTTTATGGAGAGTAACCCACTTGCATAGGGGGTGTAAGAAACCAAACACACAAAACAAGGGTCTGGGTATGCATTCCATACAGAGGGCTGGCTAACAAACAGAAAGTGTGAGATTATGTGCGAATGGTGCTTTGCCCTGTTAGGAACATGGCCTGGGGAAAGAGTTGGCACGGGTGGGTGCCTCACAGTGAAGTTTGAACATGATTTCCCTGGCTGTGACTTACTAGAACTTGAAATGGCAAGCACTTGTCGCCAGCTTCCCTGTGGAGGTGTTTCACTTGATGTCTTGGGCCTGGCCTTCATTTTGGCATACTTTCAACCTATCAATGATAAGTTTTGGGTGTTTGTTTTTAAAATCTGTTTGCTGGCAGTAATGAGATCACGATGCACTTCCAAATACTTCTATAGGTCAGACAGAAGTATTTTTTTCTTTGAGGAATTCATGATTCTGTATCTATAGGTTAAAGGGCATGGGATATGAATCAAATCCATTCTGGAAGGAAATGAATGGCTATGACGCAAGTAGGGTGGGGCGGCTAAGGGGTGGGCAGTATCTGCGGGAAGCTCCTCCCACCCCTGGGCAGGCTAAGCACGGAAGACGCCAGTGAAGGGTTGGGTTTGGGAGATGCTGCTCCTCAAGGGCACAATTACTCCCAGTGCTCTGGGCCTTGGGATGCTGCTTCCAGGCAGTAGAACCTGACCTTGGCTAAACCTGCCTAACAGGAAGTCAGAGAGCCAGGGTCCCACGACGCACCATCTATATGCCAACTTCCTGGAACACACAGCAGGTGAAGGAGATGAAAGCTGATCCTGGGGGGCACTCGGATATTAACCCACAAACCCATCCTCACCATCCTTTGCATAAGTATTTCTATAATCCCAAAGGAAACCAAGTTAAAATAAGCTTTCCTTTGACAAATATCATCCAAATACACATGTAATCCTGAGATTTTTATAAAAGTAAGAAACTGAGGGAATCAACTGGATTGTGAAGGACGTCTGAGATGGAAGGAGATTACACGCTTGTCCAATATAGCAACAGGGCCAGGTTGGCCATTATTGAACCCCTATTGTCCAGCACTATACCTGGAACCAAACTGGCCATTGATAAACATTTCTCTGAACAAAACTAGTGAAACATCAAGAACCCCAAGCAATGAAAAAACGTTCATTCAGAATCTTCAGAACAGAGGAGTTCAAAGTTACAACAGGAGCCAACATTTTGGGGCCTAGGAGAAGGAGGTGTTGATGATTGTTGGCTCTTCTGCTTCCAGTAACTCTGACTACAGCTTCCACCTCCTGCAATCTTTTCTAGTCACCTAAAAGAACAATGTTCTAGCCCATGCAGTTTTATCTCGATTAATTCCTCCACCCATTCATGAAGATTGCTGGGTTTACTTTGCACCTGAAAACCCTCAAATAAGACAGATGAAAGGGCCCAATGCAGTGGAAGCTGGGCACAGATGTGGGAAATGACAGCCCTGTCTTGTGAAGAGTAGACCAACATGGGGGAGGAGGATACTACACCGGCTATCGGTCTCAACAGGTGTCAGAGAGTACAGATGGAGTCCCCTCTTGTTCATTTAGGTCTGCCATTGTACCATGACAGACAGCATCATGGTAAGGACATGTGTGCCAGCAACAGGTCACATGGCAAGACAGGGAGCCAAAGAACCTTAGGAGTGGCAGAGCGTATTGCTTTATAACAGCCCTATTGCGGGAACTAATTGGGCTCCCATGAGAATTTTATCAGTTCTTTCGGAGGTCAATGGCCTTATTAATGAACTCATACACTCTCCCTAGGCCCCACCTCTTATAGATCCACGTAGTCCTTTTCCTTCACCACCCTGGGGGTAGAGTTTCCAACACACTGAAACCACTCATGAACTGTAGCACCAGTTCCTGGTAAACAGCGATGAAGAATCTGCTAGGTGGGTAGACAGTGGATTTGAATTGGAAAGAGCTGAACACAGGTATGGACAGGCGTGGAACCCTTTTAACTACTTTGTTTTTGGAAAACCAACACCTCTGGCCTCTAACCCTACAGATAAATGGAAGACATAGGGGAAGGGTGGTTAGTTGGGGTTTTACCTCTAGCAATTCGGAGATAAGCCTCTAAGCTGCTATTACTGGCCTGAATAACCATATAAACCCCAGGTACCTGATGTAGGAAGGTGACTGGCTGGTTTTAAAACATCATTTTTTTTTCTAAAATGCTTTGTTTTCAGAAGTCTTTCTTAGTGGGGTATTTATGAATCAGAGGATGATGACTTGTATATTAGTCAGGGAAGGAAACCCAATTTGGGGAGCAGGAACAGAGGAAGCAGGGAAAAAGGAGTCTATCAAAACCTAAGGGGTAACATTTTCTTAATTTGCCTGCATTGTCTTCTTTCAAAAAATAAACCAACTACTAAGAATTGTGGGAATTTGATGAAAATGAGTTTTTATTCTTAGTAGTAAATTTGGGGAAATATAAGTATTTTGTAATTGACCTCTTCAAGCACCCACACCTCATCTTTTAAAGAACAAAATTAACCCTTCCATCTAGAATGTGTTGCTTAGAACAGGGCCTGCTGGCAGGTCTGTGATCTCAGCTACATAGGGAGATGGAGGTGGGAGGGTCACAAGCCTGGAGACTCCCTAGGTCACAGAGGAGTTCAACACCAGCTTGAGTCACTCAGGTGTATAACTCTGTGTTGAGGTTCTTGTCTCACATGTGGGAGGCCCTGCACTCTACACCTTCCCCCTATGTACTGTCAAAAGCAGACTTTGGGTGAAATGTCTTTATTCTCAGTAGTCTTTGCTCTGCAAGAAGTTATTCTGAGATCAGCTGATGGCCCAGAGGTTGGTTCTTTCTCCACAACCATCAGTTCCATCTCCATTTGAAAGCTGGTGGTCACTTTTGGAACTTGATCCTTAGGTCCACTCCTCAGAGCCTTCTCTGACCTGTGTGTTGATGCCTGACTTCTTAGTCCTAATCCAAATATTTTTCCTTCACCCACTTGCCCACTGGATATCTCTCTTGGGTGAAATATGGGTGCCTCAAACCCATACACTGAAAACGTCTCCACATTCATTCTTGCTTGTATATAACTCATTTTTGTCTTGGTTGGAAAAAATCAGCATCCCAGAGTCCCCCCTCACAACCGTAGGCTCCCCAAGTCACCCCCACACAACCATGGGCTCTCAAGTCCTAATTTACCCCAGAGCTTCTTTCCCCTTCTTTTCTTCCCTCCTTCCTTATGAGCTCTTTCTGGGTTTGTTATTTATGATCTCCACATCTTTGTGGGTCCTCTCTACTCCAAGATTCCCCCATCCATCATTTACAGATATACAAATCACCATCTCTTTCTTATATTGATTCTTTCTGGGGTTCCCCAATTCCTAGCTGTTCTCATTAGGGGACAAATCCTCTAGCTATTTTCACCATCTGTGCATGATTTCCTCCTGTCTTGCAGGCCCCAGCTTCTTCATCTCTGTTGGCACTCCCTTCGCTACTCACTCTCTAAGAGTTGGCAGACCCAGAGTGTATTTCTCTGCCCTTTGCTCCTCCTCTTCCTTAGGTGATGTCATCCAGGTCTTAGCTCATAGTAACATCTATACACAGATAACTCCCAAGTTTATGGCTACAGTCAGTTAGCTATTGTTTTAAGCTATAGGTTCAGAGATCTAACTGCCTCCCAGACATCTTCCCTTGGATTTTGTTCTAGTTTCCTTTCTGTTGCTATGACAACCACTATGACCAAAAGCAACTTAGAGAAGGAAAGGGTTTATTGTATCTTGCATTTCCAGGTCATAGCTCATCATTGAGGGAAGTGAGCCAACACATTTGGTTAAAGCTAATCTTTGCAAAGTTGTGCCTGCAAAATGCATCGCTAATGCTCATTCACAAGACATTCGTGAGTATTCTATGAACTTTCCATTCCTTTCTTTCTTTTTGACTTGAGCCAACACAAGGAAAGGGATACAAGCTGGGAATATTTGGTCTACAATTCTGTAGGAAGTTTGTTTTATTGTAGTGTCTTTGCATGATTATATCTAATATTTCAAGATGATTATGAATAACTGGGGCTAATATCCTGGGTCTACAGTTTTAGAGTAAAGTAGCCAGAGGTGACACCAAGTGGTTTCTCAAAGTCAGATGACATCTGGTGTCAGATGATGGTGTTGTATAATTCTTTGATTCAGGGCATGGATGGTGATTATAGGGCAGTGCTGTGCCAACAAATGGATGAATTACAGGTGGGCATTTAATGCAGGTTCTCACAGTGATCTCAATGGTCATAGAAGGTCATTATCTTCTCTAGAAACTGTCAGTCCCCAGAAACACTCACCAACACTGGCCAGATTGCCTGCCTTCCTTCCCTTCCTCCTTCTCCTTTCTTTGCCTGCCTGCCTCCCTCCCTTCCTCCCCTCCCTTCCTTAACCCCTCTCTTTCCCCCTCTCTCTTTTTCTCTCTCTGACAAGCTCTTGCTATATAGCCAAGTCCAGCCTAGGACTGCCATTCTTTTATGTTAGTTTCCCAAGTGCTGGGATTACAGGCATGTACCACCATATCTAACTAGTATTTACTGGTCTTTTACATTGTGAGTATCACTAGCTTGTCAGAAAGTACCTCTAACATCTTTGATCTTTGAGAAAGAGTGACCAATGGTACACTCAATGGAACCTAAATGGTGTGCCCCCCATTTATTTTAACTTTCTTAGTAGAACCAGAATTGTACCACCAATAGATTATCACTGCCGTGACAATCCTGGGTGACCAGGCATCTTGTTTCCTATGAGGAAAACATCACCTTCTTCCCTTACATCCTGATGAATTATAGAATTACAAAGCATGTCTGAAGTCGGAAAGCTCACTAGCCAATAGCTAATGAGAAGTCACCTGACTCCTGTTTATATGCCACACAGGTAGACTAGGGGTTTTCAGCAAGACTCTGAACTGGTGGAACTTGGTTTTGTCGTCCATTTCATTCACCTTCCCAGAAGTATGCATCTTCCTAAAGGAAGCAAACTAAGAACAGAATGGCCTTTAAAAACATTTTTATTATGTTTTTATTCATTTATTTGTGAGCATGTACATACACGAGAGTATGTGTATAATAGTGCATATGCTACCACATACATGGAGGACAGGGGGCATCGATTGCAAGACTCACTTCTCTCCTTTTACCATGTGGGGCCCCAGATTTGAACTCAAATTGTCAGGCTTGGCATCAGGTACCATTACCCAATAAGTCATCTTCTGACCCTGATGAACATATTATGGAAATTTTAGAGGGATACAAAGTATCTGGTTCAGTGATGAACCAATTGAAATAAAAAGACATTGAGAAAATATCAAGCTCTGAAAGGAGAAGGAATTGATAGGCATGAGTAGGGAGAGTGAAAGTTTCAGTGCATTCAAGTTGAACTTGTTGTATTGGCTTTGCATATGTACCTGGCTTGTATCAGAGGAAGATGTCTGGGGCCAAAATAGATTGTTTCATTCTTGGCATTTGGGTGCCCAAGGAGGGATATGGGGTAGGGACACTATAGTGCAAGTGGTAGCTGGTTGATGTGGACAAGGAAGGGGGAAGGTGGGAGGCTGGAACTTGATTTTGGAGTCCCTACTCACTTGGCACACCTGGCTTTGACAGGGAAGCTTTGGTGTGAGCCACTGGTGAGTCTCACACTTGACACCAGGTCATTTACAATGAGAAGCGAGAGCCCAGCTTCACTGTGCAATTTACACACACTCTGCACCCTGTTCTGCCACACTGGGAATCTTGTGCCTTTAGTTCTACATCTCTCTCTCCCCCCCTCTCCTTCCTCAGCTTTGTTTCAGTTACCTTTTTCCCTTTCTTTATTCCTTTCCTTTCTTCCTTCCCCTTCCTTCTCCCCACCCCGTCACCCCTTTAGAATCATATGCCATTCTGCAGTGCCTTCGGAGGTACACAGTGGGCTCTATTTCACCACAGCACAACAGGAATGCAATAGAAAAATATAAATGTTAATCATCCAAAGATACTTCAGGCCTAACAATTCATGCCAACTCTTAGAACTCAGGCTAAGGATGTTGAGACACTGTCTGGTTTTATGCAGTATCTCAGGAACAATGGGCCATTTGCAGCATGTATTGCAAATAGACCCCCTTCTAGCCAGGATCTCTCGAGAGCTCTCTGGGAAACACCGCACTCCAAGAAGGAAATGACTAGGCTTGCTTTTGTCTTTTATAGATCATTAGATAAGGGATTTGGAGACCTTTCTGTTTGCTACATTTTTTTTTATGCTCTTCCCTGGTTTTCTCTCTTTACTCTTCTTTCTGGAAAAATTTCTGCTCCTTCCACCTTTGGATCTATTTTGGCAAACTGTCCTGTTGTGGAATATTATTTTAACTGGACAAAGCTGTGTTACATTTGTTTATGCTGAATTTTTTAAACAAGGTAAGGATGTGTTATACTTGTTTGTGCTACATCTGTTTAATAATGTAAAGATGTGTTGTATTTGTTCACCTTGTCTGCCTAAGGCACCTGATTGGTCTAATAAAGAGCTGAATGGCCAGTAGTGAGGCTGAGAAAAGATAGGTGGGGCTGAGAGGCAGAGGGAATAAATGGGAGAGAACAAGGGAGAAAGAGAGGAACACACCTGAAGCAAGAAGTCAGACACAAGAAGCAGTGAAAGTAAGCTATACAGAAGAAAGTAAAAAGGCCCTGGGCAAAAGGTAAAGAGAAACAGGCTAATTTAAGAGCTAGTCAGAAATGAGCCTAAGCTAGGCTGAGCACTCAAAACTACGAAGAAGTTTCTTAGTCATGATTTAGGAGCTGGTTGGTGGTCCTGGTACACTTTCCCCCTTGCCTGCTGCAGTTTGCGTTTTTCTCCACACTCCACTAAATCTCAGTCTTGGCATGTCTCTTTACTGTATAATGGTTTTACCTGGTCTGTTTCTCCTTGGATTTAGAGGCCTACAAAGGCTGTGAGATTGCCATAATAATACATTATGCTGCTACCTTAAATTGTCTTGGCCCTTTTAATTCACTTTCTCTTGTCATATTTTTTCCATCTGCAGAAGGGAGATGTGTGTTCATTTGTCTTTCACTACGCAACATAACACTACAAATTTAGTAGTTTCAAAAATAGAAGTTAATTCAATTGGTAAAGTTCTTCCTGCACAAGCATGGGTTCCCGAGTTCAATCCCTGGTACCCACATAAAAGCTGGTGCTAATACTATAGTAGGTACCTGTAATCCCGGCTCTGGGAAGGTGGAGACAGGAAGATCCCTGTGGCGGTTTTCCAGCCAGAATTAACTGGATTTGTGAGCTCCCGGTTCAGTAGCAGACTCTGTCTCAAAACTAAGCTTGGGCACAATAGAGGGAGATACTGAATGCCAACCTCTGGTTTCCAAGTGTACACACACACACACACACACACACACACACACACACACACACACACAAGCACATACATATGAAGATACTACTTATTATCACAGTCACTGTGCATCTAATGTAGGGTTGTAGCTTTTTGGAGTCCTCTGTTTTAGGATCTTATCTAAAAACCATAGTCAATATATCGACTGGGGCTGTAGTCTTAGCTTGAGGTGCACCTGTAGGCAGAGTTTTTCCATCCTAGGAGTCACTTACAAATTACCACACAGAAGTTTATATTAATTACAAATGCTTGGATGATAAGTCAGGTTTATTGCAAACTAGCTCTTACATTTTAAGTTAACCCATATTGCTTATTTATATTCTGCCATGTGGCAGTACATTTATTAACATGGTAGTTTTATCTCCTGCCCCCTCTGTGTCTGGCTGGCAACTCCTCTGACTCCTCCCATTTCTTCCCATCATTCTCAATTTGGCTTTTCCGCTTAACCTCTTGCCCTGCTATAGGCCTGTCAGCTTTTTATTAACTAATGAGAGTAATGCATATTCACAATGCACAGAAGGTTTATTCCATGGTATGTGTCCAGGGAATGTTCACGTTCACGTCTCCCTACTTGTTAGCAGAATTCAGCTCCCTTCCATCTGCATGATTAGGGGGCGTCTCAGTTTCTAGCCAGGTCTTGGCTAGAGGCATCCTTAGCTCCTTGTCATGTGGGCCGCCTAACACAACTTTCTAGTTTCTCAACACCAGCAAGCTGCCGAGTCTCCCAGAAAGACTATAAAACCTACTCTCTGCAGCAACATGCCCACTGTCAGTGCCATATTCCACCAGTAGGCAGTAAGTCACAGGTTCCACCCACACCCAAAGGGAGGGAATGACATAGGACATGAACACAGGAGGTAGAGACAATTGGGGGCTATCTTAGAATCTGTTACTCAGAGGGACTGCTTTGTGGGAAATGCCCCACAAAACCCATAGAAGCTTTATCAACATGGTTCTCGAGTCTTATGGGAGGTCTCTGTATATAGCGGCTAACACAAAGATAATCTTTTTCTTTGTCTCTCTCTACATCCTATGAAGTAGGTGTTACTTCTAAAAATGGCTCATTTCCCTATCCTGCCATTAGACTTCTTGTCAGCTTCTCTGGATGAGAAAGTCAGCAGGAACAGATTGTTTGGTCTTCGCTTTTGGCTGGACTGACTCAGTCCTGTGGGTAGCTCTCTAGGTCATTGTTATAAATCTCTCCACCACGGAGGAGCCAGGTATGTGCATCCTCTGGGATGCCAAAGATGCCACCGAGTCTTTTTCCAGCTGAGACGTTTGCACAGGTATAGTGGATTACTGTTTAGAAGGGCCTCATAGTATGGGCCTAGACCATTAATGAGTCCAGCTCCCTAAGCAGATTGGTAGGGGGAGGGTTCAAGGAGTAAAGTGTCCTTTTGGCTTGATCTATGGGTGACTCATGTTTACACATTGTCTGCGCGCACAAACACACACAAAATAGTGTGCTGTTTACATATTCAAAAGAATATGAAGAAACCCTCTACTATATATAATATTACAAATGGGAATATAATATATATTCACACATATTATGTATATAGGTATAGATATGTATTTATACATTTATATATGGATTTTAGCAGTATAAGATTTCTTTAAAATAATATAAGCACATATGAGAATATAGTTCATATCACTTTGGGGACATTTCAGAGTACGTGAGTAGCATGTACCAATCCATCACAGTACCCAAAATATAAACAAATGGGGGAACATGTGAACAAATTTGAGTTGAGAGGTGTTAGCAAACTTGATCGGTTGTTTCCTGGGCATAGAGCCCCAGTGAGCGGATTGTGGAGAACCCTAGCTAAGGTTAGCAGATGTTTGGAATCTGAATCCTGAGTCCCGAGAAAGGTACCAGGTTCCCGGAACTCCAGTGAGATTTGACTTCCTAGGATTTCCAGGAAGGCGTTGCTCAGAGTCCAGTAACTAGGAAGCCACTAAGCGACTCAAAGTCGGGGGATCAACATCCTCGGAGGGGCGCTAGGACCCAGGCACTCGCTGGCCTTGGGACCTTTGGAGGAGTGAAGGCAGTGGAGGCTCAGATTGGCAGGCAGAGTGCTTTGGAGCGACCAGACCCTTCTCACGCAGGAGCTAGCAAGGCGAGCAAGGGCGCATGGTGCAAAGGCACGGCAGTCGGGTGCGCTCTATGAGTGGTTGCAACCAGAGGCACAGGCACCCGCATTTCGGGACAGCAGCAGGGGATCGCAGCAGGCATGGACCAGCAGCAGAGCACACACCAGGTGAGCCCAGCACAGGTTTGCACAGGGCCATTCCAGGGCACAGGTGCAAGCTAGGAGTCCTCCCTGGACCTGACTTTAAACCCTAGGTGCTGAAATGGCTCTTTCCTTTTCCTCCAGTCGCTCTACGTTTTTGTACCTGCCTCCAGTCTTCCTTCCAGTGGAGGGATCTGGAGCGCCTAAGATGCTCGTGTTGCAATTTCTAATATGTAGCAATAGCCCCAGCACACGGGTCTATGCCTAGCCTGGCAGCTATCCGACCACTGCTTCCCTGCAGTGGCCTGGCTGTTGCCTCCTGTTGCGCGCACTGTTCCCACGCTCCCGCTCCCTCATCTCCCGGGTGTAGGGCCCCAGCTGTCTGGATGTTTCCAGTGGCTGCAAGATTAGCTTCTTTTCCAGGCAGTGAGGCATGGCAGCTTTAGTCCCGGGGTACGGGGTGCTGGTGTAAATGCGAGTACAGGTGCCACTGCAAGTACAGGTAGGGGCACAGGTGTGGGTGCAAGCAAATGTGCTTGGCGCCTCCTGCTGTCATGCACCCAGTGCAGTTTCCTGAGTAGGTGCTTCCCGGGAAGGATTCCTATGCGTCTAGTGCCAGAAGCTATGTGTGTACCTGGGAGGGAGGCAGGGGTGCTTGGGAGAGAAGCTGCATTGTGAGGGTCTCATGCCCTGGGGTCACAGGAAAGTGACCACGAGCAGGGTGAAAGAAGGGGGGCTTGGTCCAAGTCTAAGTGGGTATTGCTGCAATGAACTTGGGAGTGTTTTGAGGAGTTAACAGCTAATTGAAACACAGTTGTCATTGTGAGAGGTGAGGGTTGCCCCAGCCTTAAAAAAATAAAGTCTTACTAAAGTGTCTTTAACCTTCTAATGCCAGTAGGAGTTTCTGTGACGGTCTATAAAGTTTCTGGCACCAACTATACACTGGCTTACCTGTTCCAGGTTGAGGGCCCCAGGCAAACATCCCTCAGGGCTCCCGCTGAGGGAGCTGCTGGGACCAAGGACCTTATAATCATTGAGTTTGAACTCTGGGTCTCCCTCCAGTGTGTGTGTGTGGGGGTGGTTTTGGCATGCCTGTTTTGAAGGTTCTTTGACAACCAGAAAGCTTCAACCTTCAGTGCCTCTCTATGACAGTCTTCCATCAAAATGTGTTGGGAGAACAGTCAACAAAAACATTTACCCAGGGTGCCAGGAAGGTGAGAGGCAGAGGACCTACCCTCTAAGGATTTATAATCTGCCAGTTTGCCCTGGACAGTTCTTGCTTGACTGCCCTCCTGACCTTGAATGGGCTATTTTCATTTTGCAGAGGCTGAGTTTTCCAAGAAGTAGAAACTGAAGGATGATAATTCACTGTGGTGGGAAGAACGGGATGGAAGGCAGGAGCTGTGTGGGGCTAATCGGCTGTGGAAAAAAAAGCCTCAGGCCACATGTGCTGCCACCAAGGCTGACAGAGAGCCCTCAGTCCCTGGGGCCCTATCTGACAGGAGTTTGCCAAGTTTGGAGACAGCCTATCTGTGTCTTCTGTTCTTTGCAGTGTTGCTTCAGCTCGTGCTAAGTTCTGGAAAAGCATTTGTAGTCTGAAGAGACACTGGATCAGAAGTGTGGAGGAGTTGAATTTTGATTCCAGGCTGTAAAATGACAGAAATCTTTCATGCTTAAGGTCTGGAGAAAGAAACCCAAGTGGTGCCATTAGTAGTCAGAATGACTGGGTTGGACCTTCCAGAAAGGTCTTTCTGAGCTTGACTACATAACTCTGAAAAAATCCAGTCTGCACTGTAAGACCCTTGCCTGGCCATGCTGGTACAGCCAGAGGAGAGAGGTCCACACCTGACTCCTGGATAGAAGACGGCACAGTGTGCCGTCTCACAGGGGGTGTGTGAGCCTTCAGTTACATCTGATAAATACAATTTACTTACCTGGGAATGACTCAGTTAATATTAACTTCCCAGAAAAGCCCTTTGTCAATTCAGCAATGAAAGAATAAAATTCTTTTTAGAAGCAACATTAAATACGGCAATGCCTAATATTACCAAAGCTTAGTGGAGTAAGCAATACTTTGAAAAAGAAAAAAAAACAGACATTAGATTTTTTAAATTTTTTTCAGGGTGAGAAATAAACAGGATGATTTATAGTTTTTTTTTTTTAACGAGACAATTTTGAAGGAAATAAAAGAGCCAAAGTAAATACAAGTCAAGCCACAAGAAATCTTGCTCCTCCAGGTTTTCAGAGCTGAGTATGGGATGTGAATATTGACTGTGCACCTTCACTGTGCACTGTCCTCAACACTTTCAGCAGGTATCAGGGAATGCTCTTAGCCACTGCTTAAGGAAGGGCTCCGCTTGTTTCTTTGATGAGAGACCAAAAGTTTTTTGGTTTTTTTTTTTCCCTCTACTATCACTCAACTAGCTGGGTTTGGTTACAAAGATCCAACCAAACACAATGAAACAGGGAATTTAAAAAAGGGAGCCAGAAAGTATGCAGGTAATTTATAGGCCTCAGTGAACTTAAGTTAAAACATCTATCACGAGTGGGAACTTTTTCATCTTTGATTTTTTTTGTTTTTATCAAAATGACATATTACTTTATGTCAATGAAGAGATTGAATCCTTTTTTAACTATATAGATCTGAGTTAGGGATATGAACCATCATTTATTTAATCAATTCCCAGTGGATTGGGCACTTGAATTACTTAAACACTTATATTATTAGCATTGTGGACTTTTCTTTATGTACACATGTGTGTCTTTGTGTGTGTGTATTCAGCTATTTTTAGTAAGCCAGTTCCTAGTGGTGGGATTGCCATGTGAAAAAACATGGTTACTATTAGATACAGACTTCTTACTACATACTAACTGACTTGCCTGACAAACTTGGCACTTTGGCTTCAATTCTACTGATATAGTTTGTATTTTGGCAGATCATTTGATTTGAAGAGGTCTCAGGTGTATTATCTATGGCCTATGGGAGGTAGGACACATTGGTTGCCAAGGTCTTTTCCAACTCTAATATTATACAAATATGCACAACTAGAGGTTGAACAAATGAAATAGTTCATATATGATTAGATTTTACACACAGAAATAACAATTTCATTGTTTAATTTTTTAGAACATGAGTTCATGCATGAATACTACATTTATATAACATTTCTCTCCTCCAATTCCTCCTCTGTTCCTGTCACCCCTTTTGAATTTATGACTTCCTTGTCTACTTCATATATATGTACATATATCTGCATATATGTGTATACAGTATTTATATTGAGTCCAATCATGTTGCCAGTATAGACTTTCTTTAGGACTGACCATGGAAAAGTGGAAAACAGTCAAGGGTGTGGCCCTGAAGAAAACTGATTCTTCCTCTCTCAACAGGCATTGCCTGTAGCTCAAGGTAGGGCCTTGTTAAATATTTTGTCATCCATGTTGGTATAGCAACTAGTTTGGTCTTTGCAAGCATCCATATTGTTAAGAGTCACAGGTGCAGTTTTCCTGGCACATCTAGAAGACACTGTCTCATAGTGTTGAGCACCTATCCGGGTGTCCAGGGTCCTAAACTCAGGGCAGTTCCTCTTCCATGACATTCCCTGAAAATTATATGTAGGGATTGTATTGTAGATGTCCCAGTTGGGATGTTTGACCAGTTGTGAGTGTCTGCAGTGGTTTCAATAGCTGCTAAGAGAAGCCTCTTTGGTAAGGAGAACCGCACTTTCCTATGGATATAAGGATAAGTATTTAGAATACAGTTGTTGGAGGATATATCAGTTTGGGAAAATGGCAGTAGTAGGTCCAGCTCTGGTATCTCTGATCTCCCTGCCATGTGTTCTTGGCTAGGTTTGTAGTACCATTGAGCATAGCCTAAATCCAATCAGACAGCTATTGGTTACCTTTAAGATATAAACAGTACTATTGCACCACTGGTGATATTTTGCTTAAATAATAATTTAACATGGACTCACTTGATAGAACATGAACTCCAAGCACTCTGGTGCCCTGGCTTTTGTGAGGTAGATTTGTGTGTCAGAAGTGGCTATGCTGTAGTTATAAATCAACCCTGCAATTTCAGTGGATTAAATAAATTAGATAAATACTTCTCACATTTTATGTCCAAAGTAGGTTAACAAAGTGCTTGATCCACAGTCTCTCAGGATACCAGGCTGGCAGAAGCTCTGTCACCTTATAACTCTACTACTTGGAACACGTGGTCTTGTTGGTCCCATGGCAGGGAAGGTGACAGGCATGGTAGAAAATTAACAACTGCCTTTAAATATCTCAGCTGAAGAATCAAGCTTAGTTCTATTTTGTTTCTGTGCTTTGGTCAGGACTAGTTGCATAGACCTACTCAGACACATGGACACAGCAAAGTGTTATCTTCCTACACTATGGAGAGGAGAAGAAGAAAGGGCACACACACAATCAGTGTGTGAGGCAGATGTAACAAAGTATCAAAGGCTTACAAAGGAGAAATCCCATCCCTCACAGAAATTCAGTCTCATACACTAGAAGCCCAAGATCAAGGTCCCAGCAGGGCTGGCTTCCAGATAACTATCTTCTCTGTGTGTGTTTATCTAGTCTCTCTGTGTGTCTGTGTTCTGATCTCTTCTCACAAAGACAATGATCACATTGGATTAAGGTCCATGCTAATAACTTCTTTTAACACTAACTCCTTTTGAACACTAACTCTTTTGAAAGACCCTGGCTCCAAATATACTCACTTTCTGAAGTACTTAGGGGTTAGGACTTCTGTAAACTTGGGGCATTTCATTTCAGTTCAGACCACGGTGCATTGTTTATGTTAAATAACATGTAGTCATGCCATTTTTATTGGAGGAATCCTGTAAATTTCTAAAACATTGTAGAACTGTTTTCCTCTATACATCTCACCCATCTCCCTGATCCTCTGCCCTCAGGTTTTGCAACAAAAGTGTAGTTTTCTCAATTTTCTGGATATTGTTTAAAAGGACTTGATGTTAATAGGGCCATCAAATATCCTTTATTAATAGTGGTAGCAACTGTGTACATGCATGGCGAAGGGAGACTAAAACTGAAATTATGGACAATCTGAGAGCCTTCCTATAAGACCTAGATACTGAGAATACTGTATTACTGGACATGGATCCTACTGTAAAGCTAAGCAAGGACAGTGATGAAGCTCACTGTGTCCTGTGGATTGATGACCAACATGAATCTGTGATCATGATGCTGGCTGGCAGCATCTGATAAATGGCTGTTAGCCAGGCAGTAGCTGTAATGGATTTGTCATTGTCTGAAAATGTGTAGATAGCTTTAGTTTTTTTTGTTTGTTTTCAAATTTTCTACCAAGGGGATGCACTGTTGATTAATTGCTGATGAAGAATATTTCAAAATGTTCTGATCTAGTTTGGCATTCAAACTAAAAGTCATTGTTTATACACAGAGTCAAGGAAATAGAACATAGGGTATAAATTTGATATTGATGAAGTAAATATTTGTCAGTGAAGGAATAATGCAATTTCAGCGTTGCTTTCTTAGTCTATTTTGCAAAGCTTTTAAGAAAGACTATGTCTAAGCACATATGGCTAGATTGATATTTTGCTATTGAGGATTATCTATTAAATGTCAAGCAATCACCTAACCCCTCAGAGCCAATGAAAATAATCAAAAAATGAGAAACCAGTGGGATCAATTCTTATATCCTATAGGACTGTCCTTAGGTTGTCTTAGTGCTTAATGGACAGCAAGGAATTTTCTTAGAGAAACAAAAGTGATGGTGTTTTGCATATCCACGTGCCTTAGATTCGATGAAATCTAACAACAGCAGCAAGACTTAGAACCAGAGCTCCTGTCTTACAAGCTGTGTCCCTTCCCTCCACACACCAATGTGTGTGTTCTCTGACATGGTATTGTCTGGCCTCAGCTTTCTGTCTTGTGACACAGTCACTAATATGACCCAGAACTAAGTGTCTCTTTAGGAGTGAGGTATATAATGTCTTAATCTATTTGTACTATAATATCCAAGGTTGGAAAATTTATAAATATCAAAATTATATTTCCCATAGTTCTGTAAGGTTAGAAAATCTAAGATCAAAACATCAACAGGTTGGACTTTCTGGTGAGGACACTGTCTGCTTCCAAGGTGGCATTTTGTTGCTATGTCCCCTAGAGGAGGGAATGCCATGTCCTCACATGGTAGAAGGGACAAAAAAGGTGAAAAGTGACACAATTTCTTCTGTAACTGCAACCAATCCATTCATGAGACTGAAGCCTCACAAAGTACCTACCTCCCTATATTGTGACTTTAGGGGTTAAATTTATAGCACATACATTTTGAGGGACACATTCAGACTATACCATCTTCCCTTGGTCTCCAAAAGTCTTAATGTTCTCAAGTAGAAAATGTACTTATTCCATTCCAATAGCTCACAAGCATAATTCATCCAGTACCAACTCAAAAGTTCAAAGTCCAGAGTCTTATCTGAATTGCTTCTGAATGACACTTTAAGCAAGATTAATCCTAAAGCAAATGACCCTCCAACCATGGGCCTGTGAAATCAAACAAATCACACAATACATAGACATTCCCATTGTGCGTGTATGTATTGGACTGGTTTCTATTGCTGTCACTGGATACCCAAGTTTGGATAATTTACAAAGAAAAGAAATTCATTTCTTTTTGAAAAAATTATTTAGTTTTATGTGTATGAATGTTTGTCCTTCCTGCAGGCCTGGTACTCACAGAGGCTGGATTTCCTGGAACTGGAGTTACAGTCATGTGGGTGCTGGGAACCAAGCCCTGGTCTTCTGCAAGAACAACAAGTGCTCATAACTGCTGAGCCATACATTTCTCCAGCCCCAGGAATACATTTCTTATAGCCTAGCTGAGAGTACTGGTATCAGTCTTGTCCCCATGGCTCCACTAAGCATTTCTGTGGCTGGGGACTCTGCAGACACTCCTCTAGTTAAGGGACTCTGTGGTGGCTCTGTTGGATATAGCCTTTGAAATATAGGTCAAGGAAGCCCTACCATATGACTTGCCTTCTGAATGTATGCAGCATAAGAACATTACCAAGGATTTATGTCTGTGCCCTTGAGCAGTGGTCATTGCTTTGTCTGGACCTGCTTTATGTGGAACTCATGACTGGCTCTGCCAGAGAGAGACCTTAGGTGGATCCCAGGCACTAGCCCACCCCCATGAAAGCTCTCTGCCTTTGTGGAGCTCTGGTCTCCTATGAGGATTTGTGGCTTTATAAAGAGAGGAGGAGAGGCAGACCTTGGCATTCCTGCTCTGTCTCGCCCTTTGCCATGCTATGATACAGCAAGAAGGCCCTCACCAGAAGACAAGCAGGTGCCAGCACCATGCTTTTAGATTTCCTGGTCCAGCAGCAAACCCTGGTAACAGCCACAGGTTGCTAAGTCTGCAAGAGAATGGGGATTGGAAAGGATAAAAAGGTTAGCTCTCTAACACACATGTCTAGGGAGGTCTGTGGAGACACATTTTCTAGAAGGAAGATGACTTACGAAAGAGCTGAGCATTCATGAGTTCTTTACCTTTGCACACTCTGCAGGAGGCCATGTGGGTTATAAATAAGAAAAAAATGATTTCTCTACATTCTTAGCACCTGTTTGCTACTTCCACTTAGAATTCTCTAAACAAAGTCTATACCATTTTTTATATGTTTGTAATACAGCACTTTGGGAAGTTGGTGAGTCATCCCAACCTTGTCCCTGCTGGTGATGGAATGATATGAGGAAGACTTGGGATGAACCATATTGACACAGAACTCTGTCAGGGGGCCCATTGTCCAGGATTTATGCCCACAGGGAACTACTTGTGATGCTCATTTTCAAGTCTCCAAGACAAAACTCGGTTTTATTGTAGATCAGCACTTTCAGGGGTACACTGGCCACTAGAGCATGTTCATCTTCTGTCTTTCATTGAGCAAAATTTTGCCATCTGAGGAAGGGTATTGGGGATCTTGTGATGCGGTATGCACTTGGAGTTCTTGTGTTGCTGCTACTCCTGTTTTGGCCATAACTTTCATCAGAAAGGCCACAGTTCACCACTGGTCTTTGCAGGAGCAGGAAGGATCACATGGCTATGAGAAATGCATGAGGGGTGGGGATAAACAGTGACAGGAAGGGAAGAAAGTAGAAGGGTTTGAAGGGAACTGTGCTTGGAGGAAGGGTGAAGCAGTGTGACACAGCAAATGGGATCAGTAGTGACATTGTCCAACTACAGCATGCACCGACAAGGCTCTGTGTCTGTTCCGGGCACTGTGTGGTAACCTGAGAGCTGAAGGATGAATGGGTTGCCACTTTCTTCTATCCCAGTTCAGTAGGTACATTGGTAAGGAAGTTTTGAAGGTGAAATGAAACCCTCAGGAGAAGGATATATAGGAAAAGGCCAAGGGCACTGTTACCTGATCGCACTTGTCTTAGCCTCTTGTCTCATCCCAGGTATAGCTGCACCACTCTGTCCTCTCTAGTCCCTTCCATTCCCTTTGGAGGGACTTACCCAGACATAGGATCTCTTTTGCCATCACCACTGTCCATTCAGGTTGAAATATGGAGACCTATGGGCGTATACATAGTAGGAACAAGGGTAGCTGGGGTAGCTAATTCCCACTCTATCTTCTCATCAAGAAAGGCTCACACAACAGATAACTAGGAAACATCCCTTTAGGTGATGTGAGGGGGGGAGAGAGAGAGAGAGAGAGAGAGAGAGAGAGAGAGACAGAGAGAGAGAGAGAGAGTGTCAGGTGATGGCAAGTGCTAGAGATCCATTTCAGAAGAAAGCTGGAAGGACTGCCTAGTAAGAAGGTGTGGCAGTATGGTTCTGTTGGATAGAAAAGAAAGTGAAGGCCTCCTTTGTCATGTAACAGTTGAGGTCAAACCCAAAAGGAGTGGGGAGTGAGCTATGTGGGCATCTGTGTGGAAATATTTCAAGCAGGAGTGACAGCAGGTAGAAGCCCTGAGGAAATGATATTGTTTGAAGATATAAGGCCTGGGGAGTAACAGCAAGGGGAAGACAGTGAGGAATGACGGGTCTTAGGGAACCAGACTGTTGAGACCTTGTGGTCTCAGATGGGAAATGATGGCTTCTGGCTGAGATCACAGGTGGCTCATCCAGAAACTTCTGGATAAAATTAAGGTGTGTGTGGGGGAGATAGTAAAGTTAAGAGATGTGCTAAGAGACCACAGCCATAACCCAGGTTGGAGGTGCTGGTGTCTTCGGCCAGGATGGTAGCAGTGGAGATGGTAAAACACAGTTGGATTCAGAACCAGTTTCCTAAATGGAGCAAACAGTGTTAGCAGGTGGGTAGACTACAGGGCATGAGAAAGATCAAAGGAGATAGACTCTCTCCAAAGTCCTTCCCAGAGCCAACATGCAGTTGGCTTTTACCCTCAATTCGTTGCTTATATTTGCCACCTGTGCACATCTTCTTTTGCTCATATCCTCACAAGTTCTTCTCCATGAGTTGCCTCGGATAAGCTGGGTTGATATTATGAAAGACCATTGTCTGGGGAGATGGAAAGCCAGACGTTGAGTGCAACAGTTCACCATGTCATGGTTAAAATAAAGGACTCCTTTCCCTGGAGTTCTCAAAACTTGAGAGCCTATAAGATAACTAAAGAAGAGATAGGTGACTGTGCTTTGTTGACTAAAAAGATGAGAACCAATGAATCACCAAGATTGTTTTGTAAAGATTTATCTTTGTGTGTATTATGTATATATGTATACTGTGTCTGTGCGTGGTGCTCCCGAGACTAATAGAACACATCAGGTCCCAGGAACTGGAGTTTTGTGTGGTTGTGAGCTGTTATGTGGATGCCAGAAACTGAACCTGGGCTCTCTGTAAGAGCTGTAAACATTCTTAACTACAAAGTCATCTTTCTAGCCCCCAGAAATCATTTCTGGTACAAGAGATGCAAGGTAGAGGGATAAGTACAATGTTCTAGTTTAGTTGTGTTTCTGTGACAAATACTGATCAAAAGCACCATGGGGGAGGGAAAGAATTTTTTTATTACTACTCATAGTCCATTATTGAGTGCTATCAGGGTAGGAACTTGAAGACGGGCTTGCTTGCTGCTCTACACAGAATTACTTCTAACCGGGGAATTTACTCACTGCCAAGAAAGTATGTCAGGAACCACAGACAGATGCTACTTCATAACCTTTATCACAATCTCATGTTCAGGTAGCTTCCTTATGGAGTCCAGGACCACCTGTCCTGGGCTGGTACCTCCCACCGTGGTCTGGGCTCTGAGATATCAATTGACAACCCACCCACTGACATGCCCATAGGCTCATCTGATCCAGCAGCTGAGGCTCTATTGTCAGGTGACTCTGGGCTATGCTAAGTGACAGTTGATGCTGACTAAGACACACCCTTTAATAGTTTAGTGGCCAGTGCCAATGGAATTCACCAGAAGGCAAGAGCGAAGTGTCACTCCAATTTACAGTGAGGGTGACACAGAGGTGCTCTTGGGACTTTACTGTCACTTGGTCCCAGGAAGTCTGCCTGGTGTGCATGATTGCTTTTACAGATGTTCCCATCTTCCTTTTGGGTCTAACATGTGATCAATCTACCTGACCTGTTGTTTAGACCATCTGCAGAAGTGAAACTAGGAAGTCTCGAAACACAGATCCTAGAAAACCTCATGTGGCTAAATAAAGATTCTACAGCTCCGAGGATACACTGGCTAGAATGCGGAGTTATTTTCTCATAGACAGGAGCAGAGATGTATTAGTCTGCTCACAGGATGCTGTAACAAGATATCACATGCTGCAGTGACCCAGACCATTGAAATTCAATTCTCGCAGTTCTGAAAGCTGAAATTGTAAAGCCAGGGTGCTGGTTTCTTCTGGGGAGATGTTTCTTTCTGACTTGTGCACACCCTGTTGGACTCTGTGTCTTCACATGACTGTGTGTGTGTGTGTGTGTGTGTGTGTGTGTGTACTTTACAGTGCCTCTTCTTATAAAGACGCCAATGTTATTGGATTAGGGCTCCTTATCCTCATTTAACCTTACCTTACCCTGTTGAAGTCTCTCCTCTTACGTATAATCCCATTAAGCTTTATGGCTTCAACTGGGAAATTGGTTGATAGTTTTCTTTGTAACAGTTAAATGCTGCAGATTAAAAATAATAACACTAAACTCCCTTGAACTCTATACATGTACGATAAATTAAACCACACACCTTTCAAAGTATACAATTCATGGGTTTATTTTTCTAAAAATAGGGTCTCACTATGTAGCTCTGGCTGAATTAGAACTCACTCTGTAAATGAGGCTGGCCCCAAACCCACAGAGATCCACCTGCCTCTGCCTCCTGAGTACTAGGATTAGAGGTGCAAGCCACCACACCTGGTTTCAATTAATACATTTTGAGATATATACATATATCAGACTACGGAACAAGTGCAGTTTAGTCACACTAGTGGGTATGTAGTGAAATATCTTTGTGGTTCATTTGCAATTCATTGACAGATGGTGAACATTTTCCCATGTGTTTACTGTCCATTTTTATTTTTGATATTGTGAAGTTATTAAAATATTTTGTCCTATTTTGAATCGGTTGCCTATCTTCTGATTATCAACTTGCAGGGATGTGTGTGTGTGTGTGTGTGTGTGTGTGTGCGCGCGCGCGTGCATGTGCACGCACCCATGTCCACTTGCTTATCTAGACAACCACTGTCCCAACACCTGTCTCCAGTTCTGTGAGGTGAATATATCCTGGATATATTTTTCTCCAAGCCAGTGACTTCCGTTTTTCTTTTCTTTTCTTTTTCTTTTTCTTTTTCTTGTTTTGTTTCTTTTTCTTTTTCTTTTGTTTTTGGTTCTTCTGTGTAGCTTTGGAGCCTATCCTGGCACTCGCTCTGGAGACCAGGCACTTGCTCAGAGATCTGCATGCCTCTGCCTCCCGAGTGAGGCCCTTTTCTTTTCTTAATGATACTCTACAAGAACAGACTGCTAAGTTTCTGTTGAACTCAATACACCTTTTTTTTCCACTTTGTTGCACATTCCTTTTACATTTTTTCCCTAAGTAATCTTTGCCTCCTCCACGTTTGCAAACATCTATGTTTACTTCTAGATGTTCTTAAGCCTTGGATTCTTTCCTTAATTCTGTGACCCATATGGTTAATATTTGTGAATGGTGTAAAGTAGGGGTCAGGGTTTGTTTTTATGAGCGTATTTTGTTTCTCATTTTGTGTGCACAGTCATCATAGCACCATTGCTGAAAAGGCTGCACATTACCAGCTGACTTACATTACCAGGTGACTTCCATGGAGCTGTTACTGAAACTGAGTTGATGCACGGTCTGAACCTGAACAGTATAGTGTTCCATTTTTTCCCACCTGTCTGTCATCACACCAGCACCACCTGTTTTGTTCTCTGAACCTTTCTAGCCAGTCTTAAAAGCAGACACAATCTTTCAATTTTGTTTGCAGAATTCACTGAACTAGATCTTTTGTATTTCTACATAGATCTTAGAATCATTTGGTCAATTTTAGATTGGAATGGCATTGAATAGTTTTTGGAGAACTGGCGTCCCAGCAACAACACGGCTGCCAAGGAGTCGAGTGGATCTGGATGAGCTTGGGTTTCTCACACCTTTCCTTGGTGTTTTAGCTTTTAGCAAAGAGAAATGTTTATGCTTCTGAATATCATCACAAACTGCACTTAAAATGTCAAATTCCCAGTTCCTCAATACTAGTATATAGAAAACAGATGACCTGCGTTCTGAGATTTGATGAACTCACTTCTTGGTTCCAGAGGCTGTTTTTGAAGTCTTAGGGTTTTCTTTGTACACACACGTGCTTGTAAACAGAGCCCTTCCTTTCCAGCCACTCTCTGTTCTTGCTTAGCGCAGCGGTGAGGGTCTCTAGTATAGGTATGGATGGAGTGATGTACTTCTGTGCTTTATTCCTGTATAACAGGCACCAGTAATTCTGAGCTAAGAATGATACTGATTTTCTCTCTTCTTCTTTGATACAGTGGATTGAACCGAGGGCCTTTCGTAAATGGTTTATTGAGACTTCTTCTCCAGTAAACATATGTAGGGAATCAGGGGCTCTCCCTGCATTTATTCCATGCTGATGTGTGGTTTTATTCTAGTAAAGTGGTGAGTTACATTGCTTAATGGTGATAAAACATGCACAATTTAAAAAATCACCATTTCAAATTATCAGCTGAAGCACGCTTAACTTCACAACGCTGTGCAACCACAACCCCCATCTAATTGAAGCAGCCATTCTCCATGTTCCAGTTTTCCAAGCCCTGGCACCTACCTGATTTATATGTCAGAACTTAGACTAGCCTGGATGTCTCATGCACATGGACTATGCTCTGAGGCCTTTTGTTTGACTCCTTTCACTTAGTATGTCTACATCTGTCCTTCAGTTCATTATTTCTTATAGTTAGTTTTACCAGGCTGTCCTTGAACTCATTATCCTTTGAGCTTCTAAGTGTGGAGGCTACAGGTTTTTAAGAATTTTGTAGTTTTAGCTCCCAAGTTTAGTTTTTTTTTAAATTTTGATTAAATTTAAAAATTGATACAATATATTCTGGTTATATTCATCCTCGTCCCCCCATACTCTTCCTGGACCCAAGCCTGCTTCCTTATCCACCCAACTTTGTTCCTCTCCTTTCCCCACATCAAGCCAATTTGTATTGCCCATGTATTCTTGGATGAGTGGCCCTTCACTGCAGCATGGTTGGCTTACCAGGGACTATATACTCTTAGAGAAAATCCACTCTGTCTTCCCAGCAGCAAACAATTGTCAGTAGCTCCAAGGCTGGGGCCAGAATTTCATGCTTATCTCCCCTGTCCACTTTGAGATTTGGTCTGGTTTGGGCTTGCATAGGTCTTGTGTGTGATGTCACAACTGCTGTGAGTTTATAGGTGTCACTATTTTGCTGTGTCCACAATATGCTGTTTCCTTGTCTTCCTAATGTGTCACTTTCATTTCAAGACTGTTGAGTGCTCTCTCTCTCTCTCTCTCTCTCTCTCTCTCTCTCTCTCTCTCTCTCTCTCTCTCTGTGTGTGTGTGTGTGTGTGTGTGTGTGTGTGTGTGTGTGTGTGTGTATTTAAGCTAATGTTTATGCTGGCATTGTACAGGAATATCACCTTAGCCAAACAATTGCTATCTTGTGCTCACTTGCAAAAGATCACCCCAGCTGGGCTTGTTGACTATTTACATCTCCTCATAAGGGGACAGGTGGGGTCACAGGACCTTCACCTGTGAGCTCCTACCACCTGTTGTATGCAACATTGTCCTAACTACAGTGGCCTTGGGGAATGGCTAGATATATAGACTGGGGAAGACAAGAGGAGGTAGGCTTTATCTATGCAGCCATAGGAGAGTTGTTACCCCTGTTAGGTAAAGAGAAGCATTGTGCACAGAGCACTGGCCACATTTCTTTCTTAAAGGCTTATGTGGGGTTTTGTTTCTCAAAGTGGGTGACTCAATGCTTAGAGAAAGCAAGCAATTAACCATGCCAGGTAGGAGTTCAGGTCAATGGTAGACAGATTAGAGGTGTTGAAAATTTGCATATCTAAAGACACAAGCACAAGAGCAGCCTAGAGAAATAAGGTATGTAAAGTTCAAAACAGTTGGTAATGAGCTGTTCCCACATGGTGGCTAGAATTATGAAAATAATATCTGCTTTGTGTCTATACACTGGACCAAATTTACACTGTCTCTCCTCTTCCCAATTCCCCCAGCCCCCCTCCTTTTTTTTTTTTTTTTTTTACAAAAAATCTTTCTTGTTCTTAGAACACAGTATCTTCCTAGATTTGAATCATTTATAGTAAGAAAAATGAAATCAAGTGCTCTACTGGGAATGCATTGCTGTTGTGTATATTAATATCATATTGACTTCTGTGAGTCATTTATTTTTATTTTATGTGCATTGGTGATTTGCTTGCACATATGTCTGTGTGAGGGTATCCGATCCCCTGGAACTGGAGTTACAGACAGGCATGAGCTGCTGGGAATTGAACCGGGATCCTCTGGAAGTGCAGCCAGTGGTCTTAAACACTTTCCAGCACCTGACTTCTGAGAGTAAACCAGTCCTCCTCAGACATACTTCCAGAGAGCAGGAAGGGAGATTGTAGACACCCCAAGTCTTCTCACCCTTCAGTTTATACTGTTCTATAGCAATCCTCTAGAAGGAAGCTTCAGCTTCAAGCACAAGTTGTGTCTTAGAAAATCAAATATCATGAGTGAGGATTTTTGCTGCAGCCACTGCTTTTGTTTGTAACATCTTACTTTGAGTACAGAAGTGATTTTCCAAGTGTGATCTTGAGTAAGTGGCAGTCCTGTCACTCAGGAAGGAGTCAGAAAGGCACATTCTCTGGCCTTGCAATCTGTGTTTTAGCAGATCACCCACTCTGATGTATGCTAAAGTTTGGTTGTCACTGGTTTGGAGAACCCGGAAAGCTCTCTTCCATGTGACTTAATCTATTTCTGTCCATGATATGAAGAAGTTATCAGTCATGCCCCAACTCCTGTTGCCTTGGAGACATTTAGTGATTAACACCGGAAGTGCCGGAAGTGCTGTGCTGCAGAGCAAATGTCAAATTCCAAAAGGAAGACACTTTCTAGCAGCCAAAGTAAGAGCATTACGATATAGGATCCCCAGGAGGTGATAATGCAGGGCCCCTTGTCTAACGAAGCCTTGAGGGCTTAAAAGCAATTCCAAGTCTCCAAGGCTGACCTTAGCAATCCAAACAGGAAGCAAGAAACTAACATCCCTGGGTGTGCCTGCTTGTAGGGAAGCCCAAGGAAGTCTTGGCAAAGAGATGGCTTTCTTAGTCTCTCAGGGAAAGAGTGGGCCATGCACTTGTTCATTGACAAGGAGTACCTGGAGACCTACATGCCTATCTTTCTGCCCTCTTCTGCTCTGTAAACAGTGCTGAGTGTTTTTCCTTCCTATTTCTAAGTTCTCCACTACCAGCAGTAGGCACAAAAGATCTTCTTAATGCCTTGTCTCATCTTCTAGTCCTGTTCTGGGGACAAATGTCAGCTCTGGTGTTGACTAGATACTTTCTGGTTTCTAGACTCAAACTTCTGGGCCCCACAAAATTGCAGATCGAAGGGAAGCGTCCACTGTGTGTGCAGGTGTCATTTCTTACAGGGGTACTTACATTCTCACATGCACGTTGTCCTAGCTATCTCTGCTGGAAATTTTGCAGTTGCTTTTGAGAACACAAGTTCCTTGGCTCTTCGTCTAATCAGACACCAGATCCCAGGGATCCAGTCACAATAAGATCTATCAAATCCCCTTTCCCCTTTATTTTTAGTCTCACAAATCCATCTAATCAGGAGTCTAGAACTCCCAGGTCAGAGTGCAAGCAGGCTCTACTGTTTGCCCTAGAGACACTGCCTTCCCTGTATGAATTGATAGGCTCCTTCTTCAATGTGTGCTAGCAGTGCTGGGATATCTTTTCTTAAAAGAACAGCAGTCTTACTGGGTTAGACCCTCACTTTTATGACCTCTTTTAACTTTATTACCCTTAAGGTAATTAATTCAGTCATTTATCACCTTGGGGGTAGGGTTTTAGCATGTGGATCTGGGAGAACACAATTTGGTCTGTAAAGATCTCTATTACCCCATGTCTGGATTACTCTAACTCCTCATTGACCTCACTCCCAACTCCCTTCAGGCGAGCCAGTGAACGTTCAGCAATTTTCATATTGGTCAAATAGCCCTTTAGTTTTATTTAAAAAACCATAGTGATTCTCATGTCTAGAATGTAGCCAAGCTCTGTCGTCTGGCATTTGGTTCCTTGGTAATAATAGTGTAACTGGTTAGCTACAATAACACCAACTAAGAAATATTACACATGACAACACCAAATAACGCCAAACATCACATAACATGTTTTAGAAGCCAGTTGTGCAGTGCTTTGTGCTGCTCAGTGGTTTCATCACAAGTTATTTTTAAAAACATAATTCTTTACTGACTCTGGGAATTTCCCATCATAAACCTAGTTCTGCTCACCTCCCAGTCCCTTCACATCTGCTCTTCACCCCTGCAATACTCCTCTCTAAAAGAACCCCCCAAAATTAACTATAAAAATCCACCTCAAGCTTCCATCTATCCAATGTCTTTGTTCATCCTAGTAGCATTGGGAGCTGCAGTGTGTCACACAGTATACGCTTTGTCCTGTTAGCCCCACCCACAAAATGTTCATTGCAATGAGTCCTTGGTCTGGTTCAAGGTCTCTGGCACACCATCAATACTGGACCCTTACTGAAACTCTTCTTGGATAGTCTGCTGTTGCCCCAGTCATAGAGATTCTATGGCTGTCTTTCACAGGACCAGTCCCTTCTCGTACTCCAGCAAGTCATAGATGGGGTAGAAGTTAGGGTGGGCCAACCCAAGGCCCAGGATGTGGGTCTAGGTGGTAGCTGAGCTGGTTTGTCCAGGCCACAGGGATCACCCACTCAGTCAAGGGGCAGAACCAACTAGGCTTATACTTTCAGGGACTATCTGCTGCCCTTGGTGAAGGATAGGTCCATCTCTACCGAGTGCTTTCCCATGGGTGGCAGGGCCACCTATCCTGCTGCAGCACCCAGCTATTCCAGGGCTAGTGAGAGGTGTGGCAGGTTAGCAAGACCTTTGGATTTCAACAAGCATGGTTCCTATGACCCCCTACCACAAGGCGTTTTAAGCCACCTCTTTCATTTTTCTTCAAGTATTCAGCAAATGTTCCCACCTCTAGGTCTTCATGGAGGTCTTCTGTTAGTTATTCAACTCCTAGTTATTCCTCCTCTTCTCCTAGTTATTCAAATCCTGCCCTTTGTTTGAGGGATCACATCCTTACCTTCTCAGTGACTTCTTCAGGCCTTGCCGTGCAATCGCGCCTTTCTCTCTGAGTTAGGATTTTTATCTCATGGCAAGTGTGAGCACACTTACGATACAAATCTGTGTTCCTGCCTGGACTGTACTTTCTCATATGTCTCACGGTGTCCTGTGTAGTGGTGGTACTCAGTGTCCTCGGTATATAGATGGGAAGATGAAAAGGGAGTGAAGGAAGATCGTATTTGATAAAGTTCTCTGATAATTGTAGCCTAAATACCCCAGAATCCATCACATCAACCTTATTTATTTGTTTAGTTGTTTATAGTCAGAGTCTTACTGTATAGCTCTAGCTGGTCTGAAACTCTCTGTGGAGGCCAAACTAACCTTGAATTTGCAGCAATGTTCTTGCCTTTGCCTAAATGATGGGATTTTAGGCATGCACCCAGCATGCTAGGTCTCTTTTTACATATTTCAGTGCTCCTAAATACCTTCACCACTCCCAAAGAATTTATTGCTTATCTTACTAATCTTCCACCCCAAGTGGTCTAAATATATGGAAATTTTGACTATTGCCCTCTTATTCTGTGGTGCAGAGATAGCATCTGTTACATAGTAGGTGCTCATTAAGTACTTAATGAATGGATGATGGTTTGTTTTGAAATAAATGGTGTAACTATCAAGATGTGCATCCTGGCTGGGAAGGGCTTACTTAGAAACCTGGATCTGTCTGCTTGCTGTTTTCTGCTTGTTTGTTTTCAGAGTCTCACTCTGTAGCCCAGGATGGCCGGCCTGGAACTTACTATGCAGCCTTGACTGGCTTTGAATTTATACCAACTTTCCTGCCTCAGCCTCCTCCAGTGCTGGGATGAAGCCACAATATCTGGTGCACTGATCAGTTTTCTTGTCAACCTGACATAAGCTAGAGTTATCTGGAAAGAGGAAACCTCAGTTGAGAAATGCCTCCATCAGAAAGGCCTGTAGGCAAGTGTATGGGACATTTCCTTGATTAATGATTGATGTAGGAGGGTCCAGCCCACTGTGGGCAGCACTATTCCTGGTAGGTAATCCTGAGTTTTTTGTTTGTTTGTTTGTTTGTTTTTAAGAAAGCAGGCTGAGCAAGCCATGGGGAGTAAGCCAGTAAGTGGTGTTCTTCCATGGTCTCTGCTTCAGTTCCTGTCTCCAGGTTCCTGTCTTGAGGCCCTGCCCTGACTTCTATTAATAATTGGCAGTGATTGTAGTGGGTAAGAGGAAATAAACACTTTCCTCTCCAAGATGGCTTTGATCATGATGTTTAACACAGCAATAGAATACAAAATAGGACATCTGAACAAGCCCGGACTTTTAAATCTTACCCATGAGGTATTTAGGAAATCTTATACTTATGTGCATTGCACATACACAAATATGTATTGCACCTTACTTTAAATATTGTGTACACCAAAAACTTTTATGTGAATTAAAAATATGTACCTGGGTTCAGAAAGTGTAAAAACTCAAGGACTCTATATGAATATTTAAGGAGCCATGTTGAATGAAAGCCAACACTCAGTCACTTGGCAAATGGTATCTTCAGCTAGACAATAGATTTGTTTTCTCAATATAGATTTTCATATAGAGTGGTTCTGTGAAGGAAGCACTACATAGAAGAGCAGTTTTAGCACCTGCCATTTTCTGTCTCCTTTGGGTTCATCATCCGAAGCTCAGGAGTCACTGTCTCATTGTCCTATGTGTTCATGGCCTCTAGCTCCTTCAAGGTTAGCTGTGCCTCTATGTCTTTGCTCACACTGATTTCATCTGATTGGTAAGTCATCCTAGTCAGGGTCCAGCTATATTCCTCTTTCTCTAGAAAGCCTTTCCCAGAAAAGAACTGATGGTACCATCCATTTTGTTGCTCCGTACCTTATGCATTTCTGTTTCCTGTAAATCCTAAATCTGTGGCTACTCTGTGGAGTGGGCTATACCCTGAGTTTCATTTAAATATCTTTTTATGTCTTGGACATTTCTGTGAAATATATTTGCAAGACATTTGGAAATGAATGTTCCATCCTTCATAGCCAGATTGCTTGGGCTCAAGAGAACCTGGAAGCAAAGAGCTAAGGGATTCTAGAATTCTTCCTGGGAGCTGGTCCAGCCCTTTCCTTGTGGTTTTCTTGTGACTGGGAAGAGCAGATCACTTTTGTACTATGCAGATCAGGACCAAGGACTCATTGCCCTGCAGGTTTGCTTGCGTTGACATAAGGAAGTCAGAGATGTTAGCTGACTTTCTTCCTACATTTTCTCTGTTTTCATTCCCTACAATTGGCAAGAAAGATCTGTCCTATGGGCCAAATCCTTTACTTAATTTCATTTGGTCTTTGGCAAAAAAAAATCTAAAAAGTGATGCAAGCATAATTAAAAATACAACGTATTTTTCTTTCTCATTGCAAAGCTGCATCTATAAATGCACCAGCTAGGAATATTCCACCTAAAAATGTCTCGGTATGTCTTTCTTTGTCTCTCACTCTGTGTATTTGTGGGTCTGGCTCTGTGTTTCCCCTGTAAGTGTGTATCCATTCATTTCTCCATCTCTATTTCTTATTCCTTGCATTCTTCTCCTACCATCTTTCTCCTTATGTGATGGAAAACATTACTAATGAAAGCCCAAAGAAGATAACTTGTCATTTTTTTTTTCAGAAGACAACTAGGTAACACAACACTAACTCATTAGATTATCTTAAAACAATTTTTAGATCACATTTGACATTAACTTATGAATCTCAGTAATACACAAATTTTTTCCATATTTGTAATTGAGATATGCATGCTGTATTGCTTTTAAATTTAGTTTTCATTTAAACATATTGAAATAGTGATAGACACAGTAGTGCAGTTTGCTGAGCTATTCCTTAAGTGTTTGATGTATGGATTTTTTCACTTTATTACTATAAATAGCACTGATATAAAAGTCTATACAGATATTTTTATTTTTAAAAGGAGAAATTTTCAAGTTAAACACTTTCATTGACTTTAAAAACTTTAAACTTTAAAAACTTTAAAATTTTCACAGAACATGAAATTTCTTACTTAAAACAATAGCTCCTTTAAATTTGAGCTGCGACAGTTAAGAGATCAGAAGGCAAAAAATAAAATAATTCATTCTTCATTGAACAAAGGCAAAAAATAAAATAATTCATTCTTCATTGAACAAATATTTGAGTATCCCTTTGTATGTTAGGCACTAATACAACAAATGTAGGAGAAAAAATTCTGCCTAAGGAGAACCTAGATTTTATTGAGAAAAGAGTAAATATTACAAATGAGCTAATTATATAGTAAAATGAAAGGTGACATGCTATAAAACAAGAAAAATTTCAGGCCAAAGGGATTCACAGTAACTGTGGTTAAATGTCAACTGAAGGTTTAAATAGGGGTTGAGGATAAAAAGCACATTTCTTAAGTTTCATAAGAGACTTAAGGAAGGGAGGAAGTTATCCATGCAAGTATGGAGATGAGCACAGGCATAACTGGTGGAGGACACAGCTAGCATGTGCTAGCTCTTCTGGGGAAACAGTGTGAAGGCTGGCTGGGTGTGTCAGCAGGGAAGACAGCCAGTTGAGACCTCTGCCCAGTGTTTCCAGGTTCTTGTCTCCATCAAAGAAAGAATTGGAAGAGAAGATACATTAGGAACTGGAAGAAAATTTTTACTGACTCAAAGGATCAGTATAGTAAAAGAGAGTGGCATTGCGGTAATTTGGATGGTTACTTTGATGTGAAACTGATGGAAGAAGGGTTGAGCATCGTGAGTTGAATTGAGAAGGTGGCAGGGGGTTCTAGGCATGGGTACGAATTTCCCCCACAGCACAGCTTACTCTCTTTCTGTACTCACAAAATTCCCCTAATGTGGCACCAGACACTTATGTGATAGGCACTTTTGAAGGTTATAGAGATGGTATTATCATGGAACACTCTGTAGCCATCCACATCTGCCATGTTGGCCCAGCTGATGTGGAGTGTCGTATGTCTTTACTGGTTTAGGGGTCTGGTATCCTGCTCTAGTAGCTCTGAGATCACCAGCCTCGAGCACCATGCCTTTTGGCTCTTTCTTCTGTAATGTCTGTCTAGTCAACTTTAGTTGAAGCAGAAAGTGTAAGGGTGGAAAGCTCAGCCTGAAATGGGAGCAGCCTCATTGTGTGGGTACTGCAGGCACTTGTAAAGACTTCAGCCATTTGCCTTGTATGGTCTGCAAAGCAGGCTGAGGACAGCTATACTACTAGATTTACTTTCTTAGAAATGGCAGATGCTGGATCAGCCCTGAACACCTTCGATGGGGAACGATTGTATTTCTGACAAATTGTTCTGGGTGATTCTGATGTGCCCTCATGCTTGCCACTGTTCTTTCAGTTTAAAGAAAAAAAAAGCCCACAATTTTAAATTAAAAATCATTTCATAACAAGACGAGAAGTTCTTAGCATCCCAAATGCCAATGATTTTGAGAGGTCCGAGGTTATGCAGGAAATTGCAGTTCAGAGGTTAAATGACTTATCCAAGGTTACACAGAGTCAGGTTTCAGAGTGACCCTTCTGAGTTCAGCGAACCTTCTACCGGGCTGGGTTGCCTAATAACCAGTGTCATTTGACCTGTCAGGTATTTAGCTTCCCAAGGCTCTCCCAGGAGGAACATTGTCTGAACCCAGAAGTTCTGTATGGTTGATAGATTGATTAAATGTTTGGTTATCTAACGATCAATTAGATGGCTATGGTTGTTTTAACCTTTGTGGTTAAAAATGATTCAAAATGTATTAATCACATTTTCTACTCCTTGAGAGGAATTCTGGGAGATTCATTCCATTTTAGATGTGGAATGGGCCTTAATTCTTCAGGATCTTGCAGTGCTCTGGGCCATAAACCTGCAGCAAACTCTTACTTAATATCATTATAAAATATAAAAGCCACTCAGCTGACCTTGAGCATGAGCTAAATTTCTTTCTTTGTAAGTACATTTTTTTATTCTGTTAGCTTTCTTTAGACTTGTTTCTTGGACATTGCTGCTAAAATTTTCTCACTTTAATTAATTTCTTTTTATAATGTTGGGTTTCTTGACCTTATTTTACAACTTGGGCCTAAATGATAGCTGCAGTGTCTGAGCATACAGACACTGTTGTTGCTCTGGGTTGCACTGTGTCCTTGCAGAGAATTCAGTTCAGAAATCACTTCCTGAGGCCAGTGTTCAGGCTAAGAACTCAGCAGGGGATATAATTTCAGCTTATTTCTTCTCCATTTGATACTCCCATAAATTTCAGCCATCAGATTAGATCTGTCCCTGCCATGGGGGCAGGTCACACATTCCCACTGAGAACACTTGGAGATTATATATATATATAATCTTCCACCAAGCCAGAATTGCAGGTGGAAGTTGTGTCTGGGTTACTGGCTGCTTTGGAAATGGGATGTAAATGAATACCCAAAGTGCTTTTCCTTCTGACTTCTATCCCATGGAGGAGTCACATTCAACCAAAGGACCTGGTGCCCATATGAAATGTTCAGTGAATCCACTAAAGCTATCTGATCCTATTCAATAGCTACACTGAGGTCATCCCTCTCCAGGCTTACTCATATTTTAGAATGTATAAGTTCAACCTAAATTTGTTTCTGGATGTCTGTGCTATCATGATTCATCTCTTAATGCTCTCTACCAGAAGACAGGGTATAATTTGTGTTTTTATCACAGTTTAGCCTCCCAAAGCATCACAGGCACTTTTCTTTATAATGGGTAGTTTCATTGAGTAGTTCCTTGAGAAACTCTGAACATGGGTGGCATGAGAAGTATATGATGCTCAGTTTCATGAAGGATGATGGTGAAGATGGGTGTATAGAAATTGTATGGGGGATAATTAACATTACACCAGGAGTTGGGATGGAGATCTTAGAATACAACTCTGCCATTGTTTGCTCATTCCTGAATGATCCATTAGATGAAAGGCAGATGATTATTGTAGAATATTATTTTAACTAGGCAAAGATGTGTTACACTTGGTTATGCTGCAGAATATTACTTTAACTGGGTAAAGGTGTGTTACTTTTGTTTATGCTGCATTTGTTTAATTATTTAAAGATGTGCTGCATTTGTTTCACCTTGAGTGCTGAAGACAACTGATTGGTCTAATAAAAATCTGAATGACCAATAGGTAGGCAGGAGAAAGGATAGGTGGGGCTGGCATGTAGATGGAGGCTTCTGTCCCACCTGGTACCACAGCCATTAGTCCCAAATAAACCCACAGGGGCTTATATTAATTATAAACTCTTTGGCCAATGGCTTGGGCTTCTTACTGGCTAGCTCTCTCTTAACTATTAACCCATAGCTATTAATCTATGTATTTCTACATGGACATATCTTCCCAGAGAATACCCAGTGTCTGATCTTCCCTGGAGGATCCTCTCTGCCTTCCTCTTCCCAGCCTTCTCCTAGTCGGGTAGCCCCACCTATACTTCCTGCCTGGCTATGTCCTGCCTGCCATTGGCCAAAACAGCTTTATTCATCAACCAATGAGAGAAACATTATATTCACAGTATACAAAAGGACCTCCTCCACCACTGGATAGAATAAATAAGAGAAAAAAAATCTAGGCTTGGGAGGGGAGAAACAAAAACAAAGAAGAATGAGAGGAGGAGGAGGAAAGAACAAGGGACATACCCAGGACAAGAAGCCATGCAGATGTCAGCCACCCAGCCAGACACAGAGGAGCCGTGAAAGATACATAGAAAGAAAGAAAAAAGGTAAAAAGCCCATGGCAAAAGGTAGATAAGGAGAAACAGGTTAATTAAAAAGAGCTAGCCAGAAAAGTGTCTAAACTAGGCCAAGTATTCAAAAGTAATAGTAAGTCTCCATGTCATGATTTGGGAGCTGGTTAGTGGCCAGAAAGAAAGAAAGAAAGAAAGAAAGAAAGAAAGAAAGAAAGAAAGAAAGAAGAAAATAAAGACAGAAAAACAACCTATTACAGATGGCAGCTATCATATTTAGCTTTAAGGGAATGATTGGCCCCCTGTAATGTAGCATTCTAATCTGTTTGGTGCCCCATCAATGTCAGGAAAGAAGGGCTCTGACTGACTCCCCCAGCTGCTGGGCATGCTGCCAGCAGGAAACCTAGGTTCTATTGCCATTTTATAAGGGGTGGGGGTGCCTTGTCCAAGGTCACTGACATAGTTGGTATGAGTGATCTACATGGATGCAGACTGCTCTCTCTTTGCAGCCCCACCTCAGGACCTCTCTGAAGCATCATTTGAGCATCAAAATCATCCCTGCAGGATGCCTAAGGCTAGGTCAGTTTCTTCCTTTGTTTAGAAGTTACCCCCCTTTCTGTTTTCCAGTTGTTTCTTTCAAGACACCCAATTAACTAATTACTTGTGAAACACTATCTCAAAGTTTGTTGGGGGAGCTCAGGCACTGGGAAATCCTTGAGCTGTTTCCCTGCCCATTAGAAAACACAAATTAACTGGAGAAGGAAGGACTTTTTAAAATCATGTCATTAAAATGAAAAGAGTGACAGATAAACAGATCCAAAGCAAAAGTAGAATAAGGTCAACTCTCTCTATCTGAACTTGTTTGGAGACAGGAGTCTCACCCTGTAGAGCAACTAGCCTAGAGCTCATGGAGATCAGACTGGCCTTGACCTTATATAGAATCCACTTGCCTCACCCTCCCAATTTGTAGTCTTACAGGTGTAAACTAACTACCATACCAGGGTCAGACTTCAGATGTGGAGGGATGCCTATCTTGTTTCTCTTCGACAATGGGAAGACATCAACTGACATCTTCCTCCAATAACTCTAAGAGTTGATGGTATGAGGGAAATGATGTCATTTTGAACTGGATACTTCTTTGTATTTTTGCATTGAAATTTGTCCTTACAGAAGTCTAAATGAAGTTCTTGCTCAGACCATTTCACTGTCCACTCTTGTGCCACTGAAGGGACCCATGAGTAAGTGGGCAATATAACATGGATTTTCACTAGACAGTTGCATAACATAGTTGCTTCTAAAAACATTCTCCTCCTCTACAGTTCAACCAGCGTGAACCCCACTGAGGGGACTGAAGGAGGCCATTTTGGATTGCCCAATCCAGGGCAGAAGGAGAGCAGTGTGAGGCTGGGTAAGGTGGAAGTCAGGGTTAACCTTTAGTGACAGCTAGAGAAGAGCTGAGAACTAGGGGAGAAAGCAAAATACAAACAACAACAACAACAAAACACATGCAGACAGCTTTCTGTTACTTCCTTGAATCTTTCACGGAAATGAGGATGTATTCCCCAGTGGGACAGCCCATCTCGGCATGAATTTCCGAGGATATGCAGACGGGGAATAGGCTTTTTCTGTAGGCTGGGCCAACACTCAGCTGAATCCTAGGATTTAGTAGGTTGGGGTGGGGGGCGCTGGTGGGATTGAAGTGAAAGAAGATATAACTATTCAAGAATTGGGTCTTTTAACTCAAGTTGTGTTGACAAGCCAATCAATGGGCGTGGTGGGACTGAGCTTTATGTTCCCGGCTATTTGGGAAGGGCATCCAGGTGACAAGTAAGGGATAGGGTTGAAAATGAGACTTGCTCAGAAAGACTACCCAGCCAATCTGGCCTGGCAAAGGGTTTATGCAGATTAGGACGAGAGTGGCTAGGACACTAGGGGGGCATGTAGACATGGGGTCCCCGAAGGGACAAGGCCTCTGGGCAGCCAGGAGCTGAGGAAGGTTCCAAGACATGGTGCCAGGCAGTGCGCGACAGGGAGCAGAGTACAGTGGGGTGGCCCTTGGGGACCCCG
This sequence comes from Cricetulus griseus, assembly GCF_003668045.3. NCBI lineage: Eukaryota > Metazoa > Chordata > Mammalia > Rodentia > Cricetidae > Cricetulus > Cricetulus griseus. The sequence goes on along the minus strand of NC_048595.1, from coordinate 313,896,008 downwards.
ACGAGGACCGAGATGGGAAGGGGACATGCGATTGAAAGTGGGGAAGACAGAGCCGGCGGGCGGGCGGATGCCCTGGTCCGGGCGTGGGGAGCTGGGCGGTGCGGGCCGAGGCGCAGGCGGAGCGGAGGGCGGAGGCGCGGGGCGCGCGTTTGGGGCGCTGCGGCGGGGAGGGTGGCGGCCGCTGGGGCGCGCGGGCCGTGTGTGCGCGCTCTACTGCTCCAGGAGGAAGATGGCCCGGGAGGGAAAGTTGGGGTGACGCGTGCTGCCCCCGGACGCTTGCCAGGGGGCACGGAGGCGAGCCCGACAGAGCGGTGGCTACCCAGGCTGGGGGGCGAGCGGTCTGGGCGACGCCACCGTCACCGCGCCCGCCCCCTCACTGCAGGTGGCCGCGGGAGCTCAGAGTCTGGGTGGCCCGGGGGCGCGGGCGGGCGCGCGCTAGGGATCCCGGCTGAGGGATGGGCTGCGCCCCCAGCATCCATGTCTCACAGAGCGGCGTGATCTACTGCCGGGACTCAGATGAGTCCAACTCGCCCCGCCAGACCAGCAGCCTGTCGCAGGGCCCCACGGCGCCCCTGCACGGCCTCTTCGTGCAGACCGACGCCGCCGACGCCATGCCCCCGAGCCGCGCGGCGGGACCCTCGGGCGCTGTCCGAGTCCGTAGGTCCCGGGCTGAGCTGGGCAGTGGCAGTAGCACGGGGTCCTCAGGGCCAGCAGTGACCACCTGCCGGGGCCGGAGGCGTCACTGCTGCAGCAGTGCTGAGGCCGAGACCCAGACCAGCTACACCAGTGTCAAGGTAAATGCGAGCTGTTTGGGGGGGGCTGTCCGTCGGGCCAGCACCGGGTAGGGGGCTCGTGGAGGAGTTCAGTGATCGATTGGGGGAGAGTGTTGCCAAGGAGGAGTTTACTTTTCATTTTTGTGGGTGGTGAAGGCCCAGGGAACTGGGAAGAAAAGATTCTGGAGTGTGCCTGGGACCAACCCTAGCTGATTTTGGGGTGGGGACAGGTGGAGTGCAGCGCAGAGAAAAGCAATTGGGGCGACCTGTTTCTTGTTGAGGGAGGGCAGCCTGTGGTCCAATGGATATAGCTGGAGGGATGGGTATGCATCACCAAGAGCATGCGAGTTTCTCTGAATGAAATCTGAGCGCTGAGCTGGATCTGCATGTGGTGCAGACTAAGCACCAGGATGTTAGAGCGCCTCGGGTTCAGATTTCCACCTGCAAGTCAGCTAGACTGGATGGAGTTCTCAGCGCAGTGGCCCAGTGCAGGGATTTGTGAATGAATAGGCTGCTTATATTTGAAGAGCTACAGAAAGGGACTAGGCGAGAGCCAAGTGGAACCTGTTGTCGCTGTAGTAGTGTTTCTTTGGGTTGACTGTATCCTGGATATAATAGAGAAAACCCAGCCAGACTTTGGAATGTCAGGAGAGCCATCGCAGAGGGATGTGGTTGTCAGTTCAGGGCAGCGACCTCAGGATTATGGTCTGTACACACATCCTACGGGGGGGGGGGGCAGAAGATTGTGAGGGTGTGGAAAGGTTAAAGCAGTCTCCAGATAATTCTTGATGAAAATTTATTTCAACAGTGTCCATCCTATATGTTTTCAAAGTACTTTTACATCCAAGAGGGATTCATTGTGTCTAATGTAATCGCTTTATAACAAATCGAAGAGCAATAACACATCTCATTGTGCACAGGAAAAAAAAAACATGTCTCTAAACTCTTAATGTTAGATAGACACAGCTCTTATGTAGTCAGTAGATTACCAGGGACCATTCCATGATTCCTTAACAAAGACACAATTGTATATCTAGTAGTTAAAAATATGCTCAACAGTTGGCCCAGTGTGAGGAGGCTCCGGGTTGTCCCTGGATGAAGTGCACCCACACTGGAGGAAAGGAAGGAAGGGATAGCAGGCTGCCTTTGGACGAATTTAATTTTTGTCAATTGCCATCTCATTTTGCCACATAAAATCTAACCAGTGTTTACTAGTAGCTGTGGTGTTTCTCTGGTAATAACTGTGAACACCATTAACCTAAATCTACCATTTAATATGTAGCGGCTATATGCCAGGAATAAGTTTCTTTACCTACTTTTGAATATTAAGTTTATCTAAAGAGACCTGGATTCAAATATATATATATATATATATATATATATATATATATATCTTACAGAGGTATGTTGTGGGTAACAAATTTGCTTTTGTTTGTTGCTTTCTGGGTTTCCTGCCAGCAGTAACATAAAGTTAGCATTAGAAGAAATTTCAAGGTGTTAAAAGGTTATTTTTAGCAACATACTTAACTTGGGGTTTTAAAAAGGGAGCTTGAAGGCCTGAGGCAGTAGTTGAGAGCAGTGACTGCTCATGAACTCTGTGGTATTTTGTTTTGGTTGCTCAAGAGAAACTTATGTATTTTGCCTTTCATAGTAGCAAGGAACTCATTTTTAGTACCTGGCAACCTTGGCTACTTGGTGTTTGTTTAGTGAAAGAAAAAGAATAATGAATGAGACCATTTTTCTGTGTCATAATGGCTTTCCTCAAGAGGCTACCTAGGAAATCAAATGGAGTGAAAACTGATAGAGAAAATGAGTTCTGATTATTAGCATTACTATAAACTCAAATAAATCTCATGCTACTTGGCTTAGGTGTTAAAAGGCTTGACCTGGGAAGGAATTTAACTCACTTTACTATCAATAAAATGGCCAAATAAGAGCTTAATTTATTCCAAGCTATTGCTAGGGATGTTGAGAAGGAGGGTATTACTTCAGCGATTCAACGTGATTTACATTCCATAAACCTCAGAAATATTCATTTGAAATAAAAGCAGGTATATTTATGCAAATGCTGTAGAACTTCTCCTCACGTCATTACCCCAAAATATTTAATAGTATCCCTTTAGCCTTCAACTAATATTCTACAGTCTTTTGCAGTCTAAAAGGTCACATATTATGTGCCCTTACATGGATGAGATGATTCTGTCAAAAAATTTCCTTTTCCTTTTTAGAATGAGATTTTTTTTTTTTTTTTTTCCCTACGAGTGTGTGATATTTGGTAGCCATGTGGCTCCTCCTCCCTTTCTGACTGCTTGGGTAGAAAAAGAAAGTCTTTGCCATTTGGTCCTATTTCTAGCAGTAGTGGGTTTCAATAGGTTTTTTCCTTCCTCTTTTTTACATCAATTATAAACACTGTCTTTATTATTTAGTTGGCTTCTGGTATTCCCCTGGGTGCAAAAAAGATGTGTGTTTGATCTCTTTCTTTTTCTAGCAATCATTTATTTCATTAAGCTTTTAGAATGATGAAGCATTATGATGTCAAACATGATGTCAACAGGAACCTTCTTGAATACCTAATTGGCAAAAAAGATTATAAACATTAATAATTCATATGCAGTGCAATGATATCACATGAGTTTCCATTTCTGGTAAGGAGTTTGTCTCCCAATTGCTGTAAAAATGCAACTTCCTAGCAATTCGTCTCTCTCTTGCTTGCCTTTTTAAAATAGTACTCTAGCAGGAGACTCCTGCAGGATGCTCACTCCTGGTGTGTGCCAGTTCTATAATTCTTGCTCAGAAATCCTTGGAGATGATTGAACTTCTCTTAGGGAGGAACTAGAAATTCTTACCAATCTTTTCCCATACCAGCTGTTGCTGCTTGGAGCAGCCAGGACTGAGCAGCCAGTCCTAGCAGTCTTTACTGATGCTACCTACATTCAACTCCTCAGCATAGGTGAGCTGCATTGTGGATACAGATGCAAATGCATTTAGTGTCATCTGTGCTGTTGGCTAGCATGGTCACTGCCTTTCCTCTACTTCATCATGCCCATTTAATCCTTCAGTGGTATTTATGCCAACCTCTACTGTAGATGCTGGGGATTCAGAGATTATCCATAATATTTAGTGAACAAAGCCTACATAGGAAGCTAAGTCTCTTCCAAAAGGGGTGTGCATAAACCCCATTATTGATGACTTCCACAACATTGTTCTCTGGCATTCTAGAGTCAGTGAGGATAATGTTAAATTGACTCTACTTAAAGGAAAATAAGTGTTTATGTGGCCTTATAGTAAATAATGAGACTTTATTAGGGAGATGGGATTAGAGCTACTTTTTATAGTAGTTCTTGACTTTCTAGTCATGATTTCCAAATCGAAGTCACCTGGAGAGCTTGTTAAAGTGCACAGTTGATCTGGGCCCCACCCTGAGGTGTCTGATTTATTAGGTCTTGGGACAGGAACCTGATAACATGAAGTTTCAGGGGCCAAACTTGAAGATCCCATGCTTTAGATGAATTAAGTTGTTTTGTAGCTCAGATTATGTGTGGCCACTTATAGCAAAATGTACTGACCTATTGCTGTGGACACAGCTCTCTCCATTTATGGAGTCAGGGTCTTCACAGCTGTCTGGGAAAATCTAAGTGGGGAGAATACTGGACCATGCAGCCCACTCAGGTTTCTTGAGGTTCAGTTCCCTGCAGGATCATCTTGGGTTTGCATGGATACTGATATTTTGCCTTCCCATCACAGTCCCTTTAGCTGCCTCTGCCTTGGAGGGACCATGCCCCACATGATGGGCATTTGCAAGGTCAGGGAAGATGCTGAAATGGGGTTGGATGTGAGGCAGAACACTGACATAGTCTATTCTTCATTCTTGAACTTCTTGCTACTCCTTTTACAGTTTTGTTGTTTGTTGTTGTTTTTATTTCAAAATAGAGCATACAGACAGAGTTTAGTAAGGTCTGGTGAATCCAATAATTTATACCAGTCAAGCCCATGTTACTTTCTGCTGTTAATTATTTTATCATAATTTGCCTCGCTCCCAACACACAAAATTAGATCCAGCAGTTGCTTTTCTCTTCTTCTCCAATGCTGGGAATTGAACTTACAATGTCTTGCATGTGAGGCAAGACTTCAAGTCAGAGACTGGTAGGGGTGGCCTACCAGCACCTTTATATCCAGCACTCAGGAGGCAGAGGCAGGTGGATCTCTGAGTTGAAAGCCAGCCTGATCTACAGAGTGAATTTCAGGACATCCAGGGAAACACAGAGAAACTGTCTCAAAAAAAAAAACAAAACAAAATGACAACAAAAGACTTCAAATCAGAAAGTGATACTGTGCATTTCGTGGTGGACAGTTTCTACTGACGTCTCCCCTTGATGACTACTCGATGGGTCTCTAATGGGACAGGACAGTACATACAGGATAGGACAAGGTAGAGTCTATGACACCAGCTTTGGTAATGGGCCAGGGATGTAAATAGCAAGGAGAACGTGAGGAGTCCCACATACCCACTTGTGAATACAGAGTCTCAAGACTATAAAGTGAGCTAGAGAGAAATAGGTGAGAACTTAGGGTCAGATAGGTGAGAACTTAGGGTCAGATGGGTAAGTACAACCTAGAATTTGTGGTCTTCACAGAGTTGATGGCCAGGCTGTGGTTTCTGATGGAGGAATATAAATAGTTACTTTCTGCTTTTGTGGGGATCTCTGTTGGCATGAAGAGCTCAGGGCCACAGGAATTGTTGCAGCCAGCCAGAGGCTACAGGCAATCACTTCACTTGGATGAGGCAAGATGAACCAGCCACATATTCCTTGCTCCCTGATTCAACACTGTCTGGGCAGCAAGCTGAACTCACATGAGATAATAATGTCATAAAGGAGCTACTTCTAAGTTGTTGGAAGAAGGAAAGAAAGTCCATGAATGAGGCTACAGGACCCTCAGACTTGAAAAAGAGAACAACTGCCACTGTAGAAGGATCATGGGGAGGGAGTAGTTGTGGAAACTCAAGGAATCAAGTCTATGGAAGCTCCCAGAATCTGTGACCTGTGAGAAGGCAACCAGTGGATGGACTTAACAGTCTTAGCTACGTATGAACACGCTTGTGTGTGCTCGCACACACAGAGACAGAGACAAAGCCACAGAGACAGATACACACAGAGAGACAAGTGGGAAAATAGCTACATCTTAGGGAACTCCTGTCTGTATCTGTTCTTCACCAAACACATCTGCAACCAGAGAGAATAGGAATATATTGGGTGGGGAGTGCTGGGGACAGAGCAGGGTGGAGTGGGAGTAGAGAAGTTAAGTCCCGAACATATCTCAAAGGCACTGAAAAGTGAAGAAAGCTGTTCATCGGCGTTACAGAGGGAAACTCAAAGTGGGCAGTGCAGAAAGCTTGTCTCAAAAGGAAGTGGCTCATATGCGTGCCAGATTCATTGCTTGTATTTCCGGCTTAATGACTGGTACTAAAATCTCTCTGGCGACCCTGGCTGGAGACCTCTTAGTGCTGTACACCCACTCATCTTCTGTTTCATCTTCACTGTCCCTGCTGATTCTGGCTCCTCTGCCCTCCCTTGTTACCCCTCCCTCAGGGCTCAGTGTGGGCAGAGAAATCACAACACTGTCTCACCAGGCATTGCATACCCAGCCTGGCCACTTTCTGTGGTGGCATCTTGTAGGGCCTTCAACTTCACCCTGCCCCTGCACCAGTTTCTGCTTTCCTCAGTCGCCAAAAGTGAGAAAGATGACTTTTAAAGGTGTTTGTAAGATGATACTTTCAATCAAGAATGTGCACATTTTGACTGTTTTAAAATATTAAGATATGTGTTGGAGTCTTTATTAGTTACTTATTTGGGGGAGCTTGAGATTGAACCCAAGACTCTTACATACTAATCAAATGCTCTGCCATGGATCCACACCTCCAGCCTTCTGGAATTTGTTTTAGATGCTGGGGTGGGGTTGCTTTTGTTTTACAGTGGGAACCTTGGTGGGTATCAGGTCTAACAGACAGTATCGCAGCTTAAGTACTTAAAGTCTAGTCTGCTTTTCTTACTTGAGCATTGGCAATGGATGGGCTCTCAGAGCTCTGTTTCCTCTCCCTCCATTGACTTTTACTTAGGATTTTCTGACTTGCTGGTTTCCATTCATCTCCCCTTTCCTGCTTCACTCTTAGGGGTGACCCACAGAAAAATAACTCCCGCTGAGGAATGCCACTATTCTTCTCACAGTATGCCTTGAGAAACTGGTGATTGCTGGGACAAAAAATCAGGAGTGATTTTATTCTCAGCTAATCCATCAGTGAAAGAAGGAATATTTTGAGTTGTGTCTTGTTTCCAAGGCAACATTGTAGATTTTTACAAGGTAAATAATGTGGCTATAAAGACATTAGCTGTTAAGTCCCTGTAGTTCTCTGATCCTGACACCTACACTGTTCCCCCTTAATCTACTCCAAACTACAAATCCTTATTTCCACTCATAAAATGGGGCCTATGGCACAGGCTTGGTGGTTAAGAGTTCTTACTGCTTTTGCACAGGACCCAGGTTTGGTTCCCAGCCACCCATATGTCAACTCACAATATCGATGGCTGCCTCAGGTACCAGGTACTCTAGTCGTGCACACACAGGCAGTCAAAAACACTCATACACATAAAATAAGAAAATAAATCTTTTAAAATGTGAGACATTAAATTGTTACAAATGGAATAAGTTGCCCAGGGTCAAGAGCTGGACTTAGAAGGAAAGATTGAACCCAACCTCAAGCACTTATTACCTTTACTGGTTCTCGGCACACAGTCTACCCCTAGGGGTGTGATGACATGGAACCTGTGGACAAGGCCCATGGTGGTTAGTGCTGGGATATAGCTATCTGTAGCAGAGCAGAGGGGCCATAGAAGGTGGTCAGGGAAGCAAAGGGCTCCAAGAGTAGAGTTTTCCTTTATACCCATGTACAGTCACCCCTTCTATCTGCGCGGCCTGAAGTGCTGTTTTGATGTTAGTGGAAGATGTTCAAGGCATGTAGAATTCATGTAATCAACACACAAAATTTTTTCATTGATCACAGTGACATGCTTTACCATAGTTCAGTGCTAATATTCTTGTGGTTGGTATCATTATCTTGGTAACTAAAATGAGATTGAAATTGAGATTTGGGTTATATAGATATTTTTAAAAACATGGTATTGGTTTCTATTGGAACATGAAAGCCACACTTTCTAGTGGATTGACTTGGCCAGTGTAGACTAACTGCACTTACAGAGATGTGCTATCCAGGAACTGAAAATCACCACCTCTGATGGGTTTGGTGTGCTTCAACTGGAATTCTGAAAGGGAAGACCTAGAACAATCCTTCTAGGTGAAAATACATGCTGGAGTGGGGCTTCTGGGTCTGCACCTGGAAAAGGGTGATGATCAACACCTTGCTTCTGTCCTGAGATAGTCCAGCATGGGATTCACTTGTGTCAACTTCTAACTGGAAGCCTCATTCTAGAATGGCTTTGAAGGAGTGCTGCTGGCATCTGTGTGCTGTTTTGTTGGTTATCTAGGATGATGTATGCTACACCTGGGAAGATGTACTGTAAGTCCAAAACCTGTTTTCTTTCAGACAGGAAGAGAAAAATAACTGGCCACAGGGGTGCAGTTGTCTGTGTGAGTCACAGAGCTGAGAGAAGACCCTGAATTCTAGAAGTTACAGGAACACAAAAGAGACTTACAAGCAACCTATTACACAGAATAGCATATAGTAACTGATTTTTTTGCACTAGAACCACACAAATGCGATGCTCAGGAACCGAGAGATGATGACCGAGTTAAAGCTATTGCTGTGAGAGCCTCGACCCAGGACAAAGCCAAATGGAAAGAAAATCTGGTTTATTTATGTATTTTATTTTGAGACATGGTTTTGTATGAAGCCAAGGCTGGGCTGGATCTTGCTATTGTAGTGCAGGCTGGCCCCAGGTTCTGGATCGTCCTGCTTCAGCCTTCCAAAGTGCTGGGATTGCAGGTGTGTGCTGCTACACCCAGCAGAAAAGAGAAGCAGGGTTATAAAAGCCAATGACCCGGCAGCCCTGACCTCACCTGCTGGTGGTCTTTTGATCATGTGAGAGACTGTCTTGCCTAAGACACTGGATGGCTCTGAGGCAAGCAAAAGTCACTAATTGCAATCTGAGCTGGGCCTCAGTTAAAACTAGAAGTCTTTGTATATAACCAGTGGAGGGTGATACTCAGAAGAATGATAATTAAGATAGAACTAAGTTCCATGAGCATGTTTGGATGGAGACACATATATGCATGCTTGCATCCACACACATGCGCACACACATGCACACACATGCTCATGCACACACACACATGCACTCACACATGAGCTCACAGACACACTCATGCAGACACACTCACACACACATACATGCACACACACATGCACACACACACACCTACATGCACACACACACCACCTGCTGTGGGACATATAGTAGGGAGAGAAAGCTTAGGTGAACACATTTGCATGTGGTTTCTGGCTTTCTCCTTCCAAACTGTGAAGTGGGGTCTGCAAAGCCAATTGCAAGCCCCCTCACCCATTGGCTTCATAGAAGTTGTCCTGTGCTTGAGATGGTGGCTCAGAGCCATATGGAGCCCAGTGCCTTTCTCTAAAGTGGTCTGACCCATGGGAACCTCAAAACCTTGAGATTTGCTGAATCTAACACAAGCCTTCATATTGCTGGATGAGCTGGTGAGGACAGGGTCTATGGTCTGTTTAGTCTGTCCTCCTGAAAGGCACCGGAAGAAACACCACAGTATGTGCCCTCCTGCTTGTCCAGAGTTTCCATGAAGGGAAAAAGTGATGTTTCCAAAGGCTAGAAACCCTGAAGAGCAATCAGGACATGGTTCAGATTGGTGTAAAAGGCAACCCTCACTTTTCTGCATGCTTGATAAGCAAACAAATCTCAAACCACTTCTAAGGCCCATTGCTGATCTCAGGAATGGATTTTCATACAGAAGCAATGTCATATGTGGCATTTAGGTTTCTAGGTCAGCACAAAAAGGGTATTTAACCTGTTGTGTAGCTGGGATACACACAACAGCTGTAGTGTTGAAATGGTGCTGCTGTGAGAGAAACATAAAATTGAATTAGGGCTTGTTTCTTTTCTGTGACTGTCTTTTGGGAGAAGTGGGTTTAATTAGAGGGTGACGCAGGTGAGAGCCTTTAGGAATTCCCCAGGGGGCAGCTACGGGGAGGAGTCATGGGACTTGATCCTTGAGTGTGCTGGGCAAGCAGAGGCTCCGTGGTGTTACTGATTCACGGAGCTAGGAAGGACCCTGAGGCATGTGCTTGATCAAGCTCAGGCCCAGCACAGCCAGGAGTCTAGAGTGACATCTCTCAAATTATCCTCTATTCATTGTGCCATTTTATTGGCAGATAAATACAGGTCTGCCTAAGTTCCGTATTTTCTCCTCCACTTCCAAAAATATTTCAATATGTATTTGTTTTCTTTTAATTTATTCTTCTCTCATACAATATATCCTAATGGCAGCCTCCCCTCCCAGCTCCCCCTATCTCTCCTCTCCCCCAGATCCTCCCTTCAGAAAAGAGTAGGGATATCAACCTAACACAGTATAACAAGATGCAATAAAACTAGGTATGTACCTTCATATCAAGGCTGGGCAAGGCAACGCATTAGGAGGAAAAGAGTCCCAAGCCCAGGCAAAAGAGTCAGAACCACCCCATTGCCACTGTAAGGTGTCCCACAATAACTGCAAGCTAAATAACCATAATGTATACACAGAGGACCTAGTGCAGACCCATGCAGGCTCTGTGATTGACACTAGTCTGTGAGTCCCTATGGGCCCTGCTGCATAGTTGATTCTATGGGCTGTATTCTCCTGGTATCCTTGACCCCTCTGGATCTTTCAGCCCCTCTGCCACCTGCCTCTTCTGTGGGGTTCCCTAATGTTTGGGGGTGGGTGTCTACATCTGCTCCTATCACCTCAGTTTGTATTAAACCATAAGAACCTTTTACAAATCTCAAAGTCATGATGTACCAATGATTTCATAGCTCCTTAGTTTAGACACTTCTAATCATCCTTCTCTTTATGTGTGTTGCTATCCACATAAAATCTACTGATTGCAAATGGCTGGTCTCTTGTCTGTTCCCATCATTTCTCTCTTTTCCCAAGTCTGTGATCATTTGTTGAGGGACAGAGATTCTTTGTCCTGTAGACTTTGTCTCAACCTATGTTTTACTTTTTGCATGCCTAAAGGGCAGCTAGTGTGTTTCCCTGCCTTCTGTATTTTTGCTAGGAAATGACAGTTGGGTTGACAATGCTCCATTTTGGGCATGGAGGTTGGATAAACACACATTTTATTTTTGGAGATAATCATTTCTCCCTTCCATTTTCTCTCTCCAATTCCTCCCAAATACCTCTTTGCTCCCTTTCAAATTCATGACCTCTTTTTTTCATTGTCACATGCATATTTGTATCCACACACACATATATTTCTGAACATAATTCCCTCAGTCTGTATAATGTTTTTTGTATGTATGTTTTCAGGGCTGACCAGCTGGTACTGGATAATCAATTGGTGTGATGTTCTATGGAGAAGACTATTTCTCCCACTCTCAACTTTCCTTAGTTGCTTATATTATTTTTGTAGCGTGGAGTCTCCATTGAATTTTGTCCCTTGACATTGGCATGAGTATTGTTGTTGTCTTGTTCAGCACATGTTTTGGTAGCAATGTTAGTGAGACTTCATGATGTTAGTAGCTTCTGATGTTACTGGGAGGCAGGATATCACATCAGACTCCCTGATCCTCTGGCTCTTAGATCTTTCTGACCTCTCTTCCACAATGGTCCAAAAGCCCTAGATTCAGGAGTTGTTTTGTAGATGCATTAAACACACATTTTCTATGATATTGCACCCTCTCATCAGGAAGCACAAAACAGTGGCCTCTTCCTGGATGCCAATCCTTGCAAGTGACCACTGCTTGGATGCACTAGCTGGTAGGGTTTGGAAGAAGATAATGTTCCTGCTCTATCATTTGTTCTTCATTTATCAGCTGGAGTAATTCCACAAAGAGCACCCTCCTTTCACAAACTATTCCGTTTCCCTGGGATACAGTTTCTATAGGAAAGACATGAAAAGCCCGGTATCTCCAGTTTTCCTAATAATGAGTTGGTTCTGCAGCTCCCTTCTAAGGTGAGGAGGACTTTTTGAGTGTTTATTTGTTTGCTTGGTTAGTATAGTATAATTTTGAATCCTTATGGGTTTAACACAACATATTGTGTTAAAGCATTGTAGTGATTAGACTTATTGCTGCCAAGTTGCCCATTTTTGTTTAGAGCAGTTTATTTAAGTTGGTGAGTAGCTTCTTATTTTAAGCAATAGTCCCAGCTAAGTTGGCACATTTTCTTCAGAATAGGCTTGGACTCATGGTGAGCCTCCTGCCTCAAACTTCTTCAACCAGACTCCTATTGAAGTACCTTTCCTGTAATATACTTTTTGTGGTACCCAAAGGGCACCTGGGGTGATGGAATGGTTCTCACTGTCCCATCTTGAGATCCATCCCTACCTGTATTAGTTACATTTGTATTGTTGTGATAAAAATACCATGACAAAATAAACTTTTAGAAGAAATGGGTTATTTGGCTTATGGTTCCAGAGGAATAGGAGTTCATCATGGGGGTGAAGCATGGCAGGAAGCAGCAGGCATGGTAGCAAGAGCTCATATCTCCTATGGTACATACAGAGCAAAGAACGTGGACTGGACATGGTGTGAGTCTTTTAACTCTCGAAGCCAGCCCTTCAGTGACATAGTTCCTCCACCAAGGCCACACCTCCTAAATTTTTTCAAACAGCACCACCAACTGGGGGACTGAGTATTCAACTATATGAGCCTATAAGGGACATTCTCATTCAAACCACTACATCATCCTACACACATTTTGTGAACCTAAAGAACCTATATAACTCATCCTTATAAACTCCCAAGTAATGTATTGGTACAAGTGTAACAGAGGTACATTCCCTATAAATAGGCTCTCAAGAGTTGATGTATGGTAGAAGTGGAGGTGGGACACAGAAATAAGCCAAGCATAGCTCTGGATATTGGAAGCTTTTGTTGTTTGTCCTCATGGTGCACGTGTGTGTGTGTGTGTGTGTGTGTGTGTGTGTGTGTGTGTGTGTGTGTGTGTGTGAGAGAGAGAGAGAGAGAGAGAGAGAGAGAGAGAGAGAGAGAGAGAGAGAGAGAGGGTGGTGTATTGGTTGGTTGACAGGAGTTAAGAGTTAGAGACTAAATTCTGTGAAATAAAGTTCCTCTCCTGTGGGAGTATGACCCCAGTGTGAGCTGAGGGGTAAAATCACCAAGGAGCAGGCAAGTGTACAACCACAAGCTCTGCAACACCCAGGGTCCAGAAGCAGAATTAAGATTCATGTTCTCAGCCAAGAGCTCAAGACTGCCAGATGCATATGCCAGAGTCCAATAGAACCTATTAAGGCTGAGCATGAGGTCTGGTGGCATTGCCAGCTGGGAACATCCTTAGGTTACATGGTTTTCAGGCTGCCAGGTAGGGTTTGTCTTGTACTGATGCTCTAGAGCAGCACTGTCCCATGCATGTGTAATGTCAGACACAAATGAAACCCACATAGAAGGCCTTTAATTTTCTATAACTAGAATTTTTAAAATATAAAAGCAAATATATATATATATGACTGATATGTTAAGATTATCATATCAATATAATATAGAAATTGAGATAATTGCCATCCATTTTTAGAAAATTGGAACTAAGTCTTTGAAATCTGGAATCTATTTTGCAACTATAATACATCTCAATATGGACTAGCTACCTTTATAGTGTTCATTGGGCCTCCATGGAAAAGGGAGGCAAAAAGTAGAACTTCATTATCAGGATTATCAATCAAACAATTACAGTTTGGCATTGTAACTAGACAAGAAATAGAGAACAAAATTTTATCGATTATTCTTTTCTTGGTGTTGTTTTTCCCCATTCTTTTTTTTTTTTTTGTATTATCAGGACTGGGAGTCTCCAAACACTGCCTTCCTGGTGCCTTTGCTGGGTTGGTTCCTCTTAGATTCTGCAGGGAGATATTGCAAGACATTGGAATGTGGAAGAAAGGAAGAGATGACAGCCGAAGTGCCTGCTAAAGGGCAGTGGCAGCCCATGTAGGGTGACAGTGCCACCCCTCCTGCAGATCAGTACCAGTGGGGGCTTTAGATTCCCACCCAAGGTGTGAGCAGTATGCCGCTTCTGCATCTGTTTAGTTCCTAGAGCCCCCTTCCATGTTTTACTTCATGAGCTCTACCTCCCAACACCTTTGCGAACAGTTCTCTATGAGAACCATTTTTATGTCTTAGTGTGTGATGAATGCATTCTTGGTTTTCTACCAGATACTTGGGGCCTGAAGTCAGAGAGAATTAGACCACAATCTCCTGTATACTACCTAGTTAGTTATCTGGCTTGACTTTTCTTTCTTTCACTCCCTTCCTCTAAGGAAGGTAGGGTTGTTAAGTTCACAAAGTCACTGCATATACAATATAACTAATATGTATACTGCTGTATAGTTCTCTGTGTTACTAGTTAGAGATAAGAACATGGGAGTGAAATTTGAAAGCTCATCAATCTCTATTTTTTTTATCATGGAAAAATCCAGACATATACAGAGAAGAGTACAATGACAACCCATGTTCACACCAGCTGGCTTCAACAGCTTCAAAATCAAGTCTACTTGTATTGATACCACCCACCTCCCTCCACCCAGCTCTGTGATTATTTTAAAACTAAAGCACTATCACATCAGCTTTTCAACATGTAACTCTGAAAAATATACCCATCCTTCTATTAGCAAGCCGCCAAAATAAAGTAATACCTTAATGTTATTAAATACCAAGACAGTGTTTAGATGTTCCTAACCACCTCATCAATGTTTTCATTTTAAACATTTTTGTTTTTCTGGTTCTTTAGAATGAGACCTACCCACTGGAATTAGTTGACCTGCTTCTTGAATATCTTTTCAACTTTACCCTCCCTCTTTCCTCTTCCCCCCTCAGTTTATTTGTTTGAAGGAACTGGGCCATTCATCCAGCCAAGTTTCCCACATCCAGCAGAGTTTCCCACAGTCTTCCCCACCTCTCCAGATTACATTCCTGTGTGTCATTTGCCACGTTCTTCTGACCCTGGGTTCCCTGTGTAGTCATGGTCACCTTCAGAGGATTCATCAGATCTGAGCTTCCTTCCTTCCTTTTGGAGAGTTTGTGTTACAGGCTGTGTTTGCCTTCATGAGGAGGCACATCATGTCTGGTCGGCTCTATGGCATGTGGACTCCCGTTGCTGCTTGTTGCATCCATCCATTAAATCCTCGAGATTTGTAAGGTGCCCCCTTCTGGGATGATTCCATAAAGAGAAACATCACTTCACTAACTTTTTGGTATCCTTCAGGTACAGATCGTGTAGGAAAGGGAAATTTTTGCTTAGTTCTTCTTCGCCTCCAAGATAACCAGTGACACATTCCATCTTGTATACACTTGATGGTTTACACACATGAAGTGGTTTTAGGCCGACTGCAGTTTCTGCCCTCACTGATGCTTAGCTGTCCTCTTTGTCCTCATGGATGCCTGTGTCCTTTTCATCCTGCTCTGGTGACATTCAATGTGTTCTTGTTCTTTGGTCTGACAAGATGTTCCAGGCTCAGGGTGTTCATTCCCTGTTTGTAATCTAGCCTTAGTCACTTCTTCCAGGAACCTGGATCTTTTTACCATAAAGTAGGGTTTAGAGGCATGATCTGGACAGCAGGCTGCCATTTATTAGTGAATTGGTCTTTGGTTTTGGACTTTCCAGGTAGGCATAGTCAGAAAATATTTTTTATTAGAAACAAGTTTGCTTCATATGTCAATCCCTTCTCCCTCTCCCTCCCCTCCTCCAAACCTCCCACCAGCCCCCTTTTAGCCCTCCATGAGGGTTCCCCAAAGTCTGTCATATCATCCTGGGCAGGGCCTAGGCCCTCCCCCATGTGTCCAGGCTGAGAGAGTATCTCTTCATATGGGATGGGCTCTCAAAGTCCCTACTTACACCAGGGATAAATACTGATTCACTACCAGCGGCCCCATAGAGTGCCAAGGCCGCCTCATTGACATCCATGTTTAGGGGTCTGGATCAGTCCCGTGCTGGTCTCCCAGACAGCAGTCTGGGGTCTATGTGCTCCCCCTTGTTCATTCAGGTCAGCTGTTTCTGTGTGTTTCACCAGCCTGGTCCCAACCCCTCTGTTCTTCATTCCTCCCTCTCTATTTTTAAAGATAAAAATGTATCATGGGTTTTAACTTTCAATTCAAGTTTAAGAACTAAGACATTTTTTCAGTTCCACTAGTTAACATGTTTCCATTTCACCATGACACACTCATTCTGATCAGTTTCATTAAAGTCATTATTTGTTCTATTCTGAAAGACAGAAGTACACATGTCTCAGAAGGGTAGTGACCAACATTGTGATCAATATGACCATGGGAAATGCTTGATTATTTTGAATAATTTAATGTCAGGGTCATATCTTCTTGTGGAGATCCAGGTAAAACATTGTTTCTTTGAGTAATTTTATTAAGTTCCATTTGGTGTTTCTTTGAGTTCTTTGTTTCATTTTACTTCTGATCATTTTTAAAAGACTTGATTTTATGCTATAAAACCAAAATGATTTACATGTCCCAAAGAAAAATAAAGAAAATAGATTCAAAGAATTTTAGTTTTTGTGTTCATTTCTTAGCTCCTACTTTCCAGATAGCTATATTAAATTTTATAAGTTTTATAGCATTATCTTAAATATAAGCATGTTTATGACCTCCATAAGTTATATTCATGTTATAGAGTAACTCACTTTTCTGTTTTCACTTAGCATTATCTTCTAGAGAAAACATCAATGAAATTTGTAAAGATAGCCTTGTCCATAGTATATCATATGGATAAATTGATTTATTCAATAAGTCTCATTGATCTTTATTATTCCTTATTTTGGGGGCTTTCATATATGCATACATTTAGGACAAGAAAGAAGAAATTTCCCAGAAAGGGCCTGCTGCCCTACCCACAGCAATGTCTTCTGCTGGACCACAGGGACTTTGCCTGGGGTCTGTGTCTCCCTAGGAGTCAAAAACTGTTAACACAGCTTTAGTTCAGTCTCAAGCTTAATGTCTCCAGCAGGGGATTCTCTGTCAGTCAAATTGATTCTTGTCTGTTTTCACCTAGCTACAAACCCAGTTTTCATGAAGTTGGGGAGTTCCTCGGTCTTTTCCTAGGGAAGGTTGTGTACCCTCACTTTTAAAAATATTTTATGTGCATGAGAATTTTTTGCTTGCATGTATGTCCATGCACCGTATGTGTTCCTGGTAGCCACAGAAGTCAGAGGGTGTCAGATCTCCTGGAAATGGAGTCATGAACAGTTGTGAGTTGCCATTTGGGTGTTAGGAACCAAACCCAGATCTTCAGTAAATGCTCTTAACTGCTGTCTCTCCAGCCCACAAATTTGCCCTGTGGCTGGTAAACAAATTGCATATGGAAATGCCCCTTCCTGTTACAGCAGTAAAGTGGCTTGGGTGAAATGGAGGCTGCCTTTTCATCCTGCCTTTGCCTCTCTGCTTACCTCAGAGAACACAGACCCTGTCATACCACAGAGTGTCTCAGGGGCTCAGCGCTACCTGTTGTTGTTGGCTTTATTAGATTTATTTGAAATGTACGCACACCTTGGGGTGTGGATGTAGTTGTGTATCTATGTGCACATGAGTGAAGGTGTCTGGGAGGTTGGAAGAAGGTCTTGGATCCCTTAGAGCTGGTGTTGGGACCCAAACTTGGGTCCTTTGCAAGAGCAATTTGTGCTCCTTTAAATTACTTAACCAATTAGTGTATGTGAATGTGCCTACATGGGTTTACATGCACTATGTGCACACATGTTTCTGCAGTCCCCTGGTGTGCGAACCACCATTGGGGTGCTAGGTCTTGAACATGCTCCTCTGCAAGAGCAGCAAGTTCTCTTGACTGCTGAGCTATCTTTCCAGCTCACTACCTGCTGTTTTAAACAACTTCCTTCATCATTCACAAAAACTTAGAGTATGATTGATG
This sequence comes from Cricetulus griseus, assembly GCF_003668045.3. NCBI lineage: Eukaryota > Metazoa > Chordata > Mammalia > Rodentia > Cricetidae > Cricetulus > Cricetulus griseus. The sequence continues at coordinate 313,878,120 of NC_048595.1, read as the reverse complement.
CTTCATCTTGATATTGATCACCAAGACCTAAGTCAAGTTTTTGTCTCCTGTGTTAAAAATGGAAGGTTGATGAGATGGCTCAACTGATAAAAATACTTGCTGTGCAAGCCAGGCAGCCCAACTTCAATCCCTGGATCCCAATTAAAGGTGGAAGGAGACAGCTCCACAAATCTGCCCTCTGATATCTACATGCATGCACACTATGACATGCATGCCCACATACACACCATACATGCATGTGCATATTTATACACAAAGACACAATAAATAAAAATAAAAATTTAAGAGTTTAAAAAATGAAATGCGTGTGTGTGTGTGTGTGTGTGTGTGTGTGTGTGTGTGTGTGTGTTGTTCATGTTCCTTTGTATGTTTGAGAACTCTAATTCTTATGATAAAATCACAGGTCTGATTTATGGTACATTTCTTTCCCCCCCCCCCCCCCCGAAATGGGGTTTCTCTGTGGCTTTGGAGGCTGTCCTGGAACTAGCTCTTGTAGACCAGGCTGGTCTCGAACTCACAGAGATCTGCCTGCCTCTGCCTCTGAAGTGCTGGGATTAAAGGTATGCGCCACCACCACCCAGCTTATGGTAAATTTCTTAAGGAGATGTTTTATGTTCAATATCATCTGTAAACTGAATTTTTTGTTTTCCTTACACATATACATATCAACTTTATCAGCTAGCAATGTTCAAGGTGGTTTCTCAGCTCACAAGTGTGTAGATGAATGAGATACTGTGGTAAAGTTGGGATGATGGAGGAAGCAGGAAGATTGGAGAAACAGGAAAATGAGGCAGAAAATATCAATTTTATTTATAATCTTAAAAGAACTTTTAAAAGAGGGAATATACATGTCCAAAGGAGGTAATCTTAGAGGAGGAGTGACATCGTATGAGTCACTGAGGATGGAGGCTGGCTCAAGCTGCCTCTATTTTGGAATGGGAAGCAACACTGGGATTTAAAAAATACAGGGAATTTAAAGCAGGGGTACTTCAGTCCTACAGACATTTACTCAGAGCCCAAATGAGTGTCAAACACTGAATATAAAGATGAATAAGATGATCATCTCCCTAAGGAGCTTCTATACTAGTTGGGGTGTGAGGATAGCATACAAAAATCACTTTTCTATAGCCTGGAACACATCGCTAAAGATATGGATGCTCCCAGTTTCTGTGATGAGGCATGGCTCTCCGGGTCCTCTGTCTCAGGGTGTTTTATCAGACCCCAGTCAAAGTGGTGTCTATGCTGGAGTCTCCTGTGAAGGCTCAAATGGTAAAGTTCTTCCAAGCTCACATTTGTGTTATTAGTAAGTGGGGTTAATTCCTTGATGGCTGTTAGATAAAGGCTGGAGGCCACTCTCAGTTCTCAGACACATTGATCTCTCTAACATGGCAGCATGCCTTGCAAAACCTGCAAAAGTAGCAGTCTACTGTTCATTAAGATGGTAGGGTCAATCTTATGTAACCCATTATAGATGTGGAGGCAGGGTTTACATAAGGATGCAAGGACCAAGAGGTGGAATCACTGGAGGTCACAGAGGAGCCTGCCACCATAAAGGTGGTTACCACAGGTCTGTAATGTTTCAATGAGGTATACTCCAGAGTAACCTGAAGAAAGGGCTCCAGCTCAGCCCAGCGTGAAAGTGGCTTCTCACATAGCACAGTGTCTAGTGTCTGAGTGTCACCAGGAAGGATAAATAAGGATTGATTTGTGTACTGATGGTTTAATGGAGAAAGAGAGCTGGTCCATGAAGGAAGAACAACATGAGAAAACACCAAGAAGTAAAATCTGTTGGCTTGTCAGAGCACTGCCCCACAAGTAGTTCTGGGTAATGGTGGAAGATAGGAGCAGTCAAAAATGGAAGAGATGAAAGGGGAGGTCCAGAGCCTAAAGAAGGATGCCTTGTCAAGGAGGCAGGCTATAGGCGGAGGTGTGGATGCAGTACTGTGAAAGACTGATGCTTGCAACTTTTATATTGACTTAGATGCCAAAGTAAGAGGATCTGTGTTAAAACAGAAATGGAGAGGAGAGGAGTATGTTTTTACTTTTAAATTGTAGATTTATTTGATAGTTGGAAAAGGCAGAGTAGAGAATTGACTAGTTCTTAGTGATGTCCTTTTTTTTTTTTTTCTCTTAGTTTTTGAAGAACAGCCTTGTTGGGAATCAGGCATAAGAAGGAAACAGAAGGAAAGAAAAGCTTGGAAGGGAGAGGTCTGTCCATGTTTGTGTACATTTATACATTCAGTGACTACAGGATATCTTAACTCAAAATATTCTTTACAGCATTTATATTCTCAGTTTAATCAATGTAACTATGCAAATCTTTCTCGTTAAGCCATATGCTCTGCTGATGGGCGACAGAGTCAAATATTGAATTCATTTTTCTTTCAAGCAGTTTGATAAAGGAAACTTGGTGACAGGATTCTAGTAAACATAGACCAAAGGTGGGAAGCCTGTCTTAGTGTGCTGTCTAGAATTGGAAAATCACAGCCTGCCCTTGTGTGCAAACGATGGAACAAAACACTGCTTACAAAGATAAGATTACATGTAACAGACGTCTTCCCCAAAACATAAAGTTTGAATTTAGTTTTATTATATTAATTTATCTTATATGTGTGTATTGGGGTGTGTATCATGTAGCACTCTCGTAGAGATCAGAGGGCAACTTGGGGAAATCTGCTCTATCCTTCCATCATGTAGGTTCTATGGATCAAAGTCACGTCATCAAGTGCATTAGTTGCTTTTTGGGGCTGTGATAAAATACCATGACCAAGGTAAGTCAGAAGAAAGAGTTTATTTTGGCATATATATATATATATATATATATATATATATATATAGAGAGAGAGAGAGAGAGAGAGAGAGAGTGCCACAATGAGGTATGAGAATAGACAGCCAGAGCAGGTAGATGAGAGATCACCTCTCCTTTCACAGGCAGGAAGTAGAGGGAGTGAGCTGGAAGTGGGGAGAAGGCTATAAACTCTCAAAGACCATCTGCAGTGATGTACTTCTTCCAGCAAGGTTATGCCTCCCTAAAGATTTCATACCTCCCCAAATAGCGCCACTCACCAGGGACCAAGTGTCCAAATACCTGAGCCTGTGGGGACATTTCTCACTCGAACCACTGCATCAGACTTGTCAGTAAGCCTCTGTCTTAGGGATTCTATTGCTACAAAGAGACACCATGATCTTGGAAGCTCTTACTAAGAAAACATTTAACTGAGATGGCAGCTTGTAGTTTCAGAGGTTTAGTCCATTATCATCATGGTGGGACATGATGGCATGCAGGCAGACATGGTGCTAGAGAAGTAGCTGAGAGCCCTATATCTTGCAGGCAATAGGAAGTAGTCTGTTTTACTGAGTGTGGCTTGAGCATAGGAGACTTCAAAGCCTGCTTCCACAGTGATACACTTCCTCCAACAAGACCACATCTACTTCAACAAGGCCACACTTCTCATTAGTACCACCCCCTTTGGGGTTCACTTTCTTTCAAACCACTACATTCTACTCCTTGGCCCCCAGAGACTTGTAGCCATATCATAATGCAAAAAATGCATTCAGCCTAACTTCAAAAGTCCCCATAGTCTATAACAGTCTCAAACTCACTTAAAAGTCTAAACTCACTCAAAGTCTCTTCTGAGAGTCATGCAATCTCTTGACTGTAATCCCCTATAAAATTAAAATAAAAACAGATCACATGCTTACAATACATAGTGGCACAGAATATATATATATATATATATATATATATATATATATATATATCCATTCCAAAATGTAGAGAGAGGAGTATAGTTAGGAAATACTGGACCAAAGCAAGACCAAAAACCAGCTGGGCAAACCCCAAACTCTGTATCTCCATGTCTGACATCAAATAACTCTTCAGATCTCCAATTCCTTTCAGCTTTGTTGACTGTAAGATACTTCTTTATTTTGGGCTGGTTCACTCCCTGTTAGACGCTCTCCTTGGCAGGTATCCCATGACTCTGGCATTTCCAATATCTTGGAGTCTCCAAGGCCATCCAGGCTTCAACTTTATAACTTCATGCAGTGGCCTTTCTAGGCCTCCATTCAGAGACATTCCTGACATGTGGCCCTGGCCTTGGTGGTTTTCCTTAGTCTCAGAGGCAAATTCCATAGTTCTTTTCTTCTATCCTTAATTCTAAATCCAGAACCACGTGGCAGAAGCAGCCAAATTCTGCTTCTTTCTGGGGCTGGAAAATAGCCCCCTCATTCAATTACATCTTTGCCAGCTTTCTGTCTTTCTGTCTGCCTAAGCTTGGTTGGCCTGAACTTGCTCTTTAGACCACGCTGGCCTCAAACTCAGAGACCCACCAATCTCTGCCTTCTGAGTGCTGGGATTAAAGGCATGCACCACCAAACCTGGCTTTAAGCTTTTCTTTAATTCCTTTTCACAAGTTGGAAGCTTAGCTGGGTAGGATCTTGCCTTGAGGCCATCACTTCCTTTATTCCATTTCCCAATTTGTTTATCTCCTTAAAAACAGGACTTAGAACCATTCTACTTCCTGGTGCCCCTTTCCTCCTCAAATTGTACATTTTGTATTTATCCTTTCTCAACTTGCTCCTTTTTATTATAAATCTTCATTAGAGTTAGCAGTAATAACCCCACAACAGAATGCATGGTAAACTGTTTTGATTTTCTCTGCCAAGAGAATGAATCCAAAAGTTTTCACTTTAACTTCAGGCAAACTTTTTGGAAAGGGCAGAAAGTAGCCACATTCTTTACCAAAATATCACAAGAACTATTTTTAGGCCACATACTGTAAAATTCTCCTCTGAAACTTCTTGAGCCAGTCCCCCACCCCCACAGTTCAAATCACCGTCAGCACCACTGTCTTCCATATTCCTAAAGGGTAGGCCCATTAAGCCTCACTTAAAGTATTCAATTGCTTTTTTAATCCACAGTTCAAAGGTCCATATTCTTTCAAACAAAAGCATTGCCAGTTCTTGTCAGTTCTATTACAGCAATACCCCAGTCCCTGGTCTCAACTTCAGTCTTAGTGCTCTTTTGCTGTGAAGACACATCATGACCACAACAACTCTTATAAAGGAAAACATTTAATTGAGGTGGCAGCTTACAGTTTCAGAGGTTTAGTCTATTACCACGATGGTGGGACATGGCAGCATGCAGGCAGACTTGGTGCTGGAAAAGTAGCTGAGAGTCCTACGTCTTGCCAGCAACGGGAAGTGGTCTGTTTCACCGGGTGTGTCTTGAGCATAGGAGACCTCAGAGTCCACCTCCATTGTGACAATCATCCTCCAACAAGGTCACGCCTACTCCAACAAGGCCACACCTCCCATTAGTGCCACTCCCTTTAGGGTCCATTTTCTTTCAAACCACACAGCCTCTTTACCTGCTGAGCCACCCACAGCCCCAACTTCTCCATTTTAAAGTATATCGTTCTGCTTTTTGGTCCTTCACTTATGATGGAATTATATTTCCAACAAACCCATTGAAAGTTGAAAATGTTAAGCTAAAAATCCATGTAAAAACCCAACCTATTGAACATCATGGCTTAGTTATACTACATTAAACATGATTAGGACACTAACATTAGCCAGCAGCTGGCCAACATCATCTAAGACAAAGCCTTTTATTTACTTATTTTTCCAGTACTAGGGATTGAACCTAAGGCCTTCTTCAAGGTAGGTAATTGCTCTACCACTGAGCATATAACTGACCCTTAAAAATTAGTTACATCAGCCTTCATCCCAGGGAAAACAGTTTACTGCAATTGTTTGTAATGAAGAAACTTCAGTATATGCTGTGTACACAACTGAGAACAGAGATAAGGAAAGACAAGTGGATCCCTGACTGTATGAAGCCTTCAGCAGCCCTCATGCTGCTCGGGGGAGAATTCCTGTGTTCTTGATGGCACAAGCTAGTACAGGGGTCTTTAGTAGACAGTAGGAAGAAACAGCTGGACTCCTCTCTCTTCTGTGCCTGGCTGGTGCTTGCATCCTAATACCCTTGCAATGGGTGTCCAGCGTAAGAGAAAGCTGGTGCAGGCTGCCAGTGTTAGCCTCCAGAGGCCCCAGGTAGGGACAGCAGATGGGTCCAACTGTGGTAGTGTGAAGTTGGAGACCAACTTGCACATTATTCAGCTCTTTTTCAGCAGTCACTTTTTTCTTGTTAATTTTAGAATGTGATTGTTTTGAAAACTATGGAAAGATAGAAAAACATCTGCTTTTTATGTGTAAGAAATTCCACTGCATTTCCTGTTTGTGCAGACTCTAATCTCCTAGCGAGTCTCTTATATTCTCCTTTTCCTTATTTTCCTAATACATCTGCTACTTTCCAGAGAGGCAGAGAAATCCTGGAAAGGTGGCTTCTGGCCTTTAATTCCCACACTTGGGAGGTTGGGAGAGGGAGAACTGAAGCTCAAGGCCAGAATTGACGACATGGAAGAGTTCAAAGCCAGCCTGAGCCATGGGAGAGCCAGTAACTAATGGGGGTGGAGAGAGAAAGAGAAAGAGGAGGACACTGAGGAGCAGGGAATGGATGGAGGTGGAGGTGAATGTACTTGGTGTGTGTACTTTCTCAGTTCCTGCTCTGTAGATGAAGGTATAGGTATTTGGGAACTGTCCACAGGTGGCCATTTGTCTACATGTTAGTCAAAGTCAAAATGAGTTTCACATCTTTGGAAGCTCATAGCTGAGATGGATGTGGCAGAGACACCCATGGGGCTGTGCAGGTCTTGCTGACACAGCTGGGAATTATTTTGCTCCATACAGGAGTGAAATGCATCAGCTTGAAATTTCTGTGCTCGCTGAGTGCCCTGTTTTGCAAGCATCACGTGTGTATTCTCCTGGGTCTGTGTGAAGGGCTGAGACAGAGGTCTGTATCTCCAGATGCCTATGGGGTTGCTAGGAAATGATTTTCAAAGCTCTGTGGTGATGCAGCAGGTTGAACTTTTTTGTGCAGTGTTGTCATGGAAACCAAGTGCATCATTGCCTTGTCTGACTAATTTATGGTTTAATGATAAAATTTGTAATCCAGGGTTAACGGGTACAAAATAACAACAACAATAAAAATGTAGCAAGCCCAGTTACTTTAAAGGAAACTGCTGTGTGGAAGTTTTGGAATTGGAAGATTTCACCGCACTGAGGACAAGAATATTGTCAAGTTCACATTGGTGTAAAATGACAGCACCTCATCAGTTTTCTTTCTGTGTTCTTTGAAGAGGAGATCCATGTTTACCTGTGGCTTATTGTGTTGGATTTGGTTACTGTTACCAGGCCTAGCTCCTAGCAGTGTGGGAAGCTGGGTAGACTGCTAGGGTTTGGTTCCTTGGTGGGTCGGTTGGCTGCCTTTACATGCCCATTACTGCAACTTCCCCTCCCCCTTGCCCTTCCTGTGGGTGACATTGCTCAGCCTGTCATCCATGAAAACCTGTCACATGGACATTCTGCCCTGGGCTTGTTCTGTCTGCTGTCTGCCCTCTTTTACATCCCCACCCCTGACCTCCTTGTTGTGATTTTAGAGGTCCTCAAGGAAGAGAAAACCTCTCTGTGTGTTGAGTACAAGACCTTCTACTACTTTAGATATTGAAGGATGTGGCTTATGGTTTCTTCAGTGGTTACAACGCTGCACTTTCAGATGAAAGTAGGAGAGGAGAGCTGAGATGAGAGGAGATGTTAATACCCGTTGAGTAGCTCATCTGCCTCCCTGGGGTTTAGTTTAGCTCTTGGAATTTCATCCCTACTTGCCCAACAGCTGACTTCTGTTCTGTTTCATTAAATCTGCACTGTGTTTTGGATATTCAAAAAAATCCTTTATTGATGTTTCCATGTTTAACATGTGCGATTTTGGCATTTTTGTGGGAAAAGACTGACTGTAAGTATGATTTCTATGACAGGCAATGGAACGAGTCAACTTGGATGAATATTTCACTGGATACCATGTAAGGCCCAAATACATTTTCATACTTTTATTTAGCATATATTTTCTGAGTATCTGCTTTGTGTTAGATACTTCTGGTTACTTCTTCTTTACAAAAATTTTACCAGAAGCAGGAGGTAACTCCAGGAGACTGAGAATCAAGGCCAGCTAGAACATGGAGTTGCAGCAGCCCTGAGAGATGACAGTGGACTGATCTCCCTGCTCAGATCCCCGAGTGCCATGGCTCACATTCTAAATGTTGGCTGTTTCTCCAATTATAGAGTCTTGTGTATAACTTCTATTGGCAACATTTTATAGAGGTCCAACATTTCTCTTTGACTTTCCAACACTATCCTTCTGTAGACAAAAGAGCCCAGAACACAACACTAGAAGAACTGAGGTATACCTCAGTGTAGAAGTGGAGACCTTCCTCATTCCAAGGTTACTACTCTGGCCAACTCTTACACATAAGATTGTGTCTATACTTGCCAGAGTAGGGATGAAGCAAGCCTATCATGTTCAAGGACATCACTGAGTTATGGATGGCAGAAGAGAATAGGCAAGATTTGCTTTTTGGGTGTTGGCAGTTCTTATCCAGTCCTCTAAGGATGCCAGCCCAGCCTTCCCTCCCTAATGTTTTTTTCTACAGAAGCTGAACATTTCTCCTTTTCCCTTCAGTATCCCCCCCAAGTTGACTAGACACCTAAGATCCAAACCAGATGAAAGATAAGTCTCTCCCAGAATGTGCATCCTCTTTGAGAATACGCTGTAGAATTCAAGCTCCCATCTGAGTAGATGGGCAGTACTTAAGTCATTTTCTTATTGAGCTAATAGGGGCGAGAAAAGCTGTTGCCTGGAATTGGTGAGGATGAAAAGAGTGTGACTTCAATATGCTTGACACTTGGTATAAATATTTGTCATCATCCTCTTTTGTTTTCTTTTGAGACAGGGTTTCTCTCTTTGAGCCTGTCCTGGAACTTGCTCTGTAGACCAGGCTGGCCTTGAACTCAGAGATCCACCTGCCTTTGCCTCCCCAGTGCTGGGATTAAAGGCATGTGCCACCACCTCCCAGCTATCATCATCATCTTATTAGGAGGGCTTCTCCCCTCGAACCCTTCAGCTCTCTTGGCCTAAGTATAACTTTATGACCTTTATCCCCAGAGATGTTCCACAAAAGCCAGGGAAAAACAAATGTGTTCTTACCTTCATTTCAGTATTTACATATGGGTTGTGATTCAATGGCACATGTTGGTGTGTGGGCAAACTCCAAATTGGAAAACATGGAAGTAGGGGCATAGACTCAAAACTGGTCACATTTACCAGTCTTTTAACTTATCTGCCAGTGAATTAAGTATTCAGACTACCATTTGTTATGACATGGACTTCAACACACTTCCTTCTAGCATGGGAACAAGATTCTCTGAGCTATTTTTGGGTCTAATTGTCTAGTAGTCTAGTAGGCAGAGCACTCATTCACTCACTCACTCATTCATCCATGCATTTAGTTTGTGTTGAATGAATTTTTTCCCTTGATTGAGGGGATAAAAACAAATCCTTGTTCTTATAGGCTTTATGTTGTAGTTCAGTGACCATATTCATTCCTTCAACACATCTTGAAGTTCTGTGTTTCCTTTATATTTTTGTCTTCTTTCATTTATGCTTTCATTCATTTATTTATTCAGTAAATATTGACTGGGGTCCTCATATGTGTTAGACAGTGATTGAGACACATGGTTACAATCCTAAAAAACAAGCTCTTGTCTTCTTAGTTTATACAACAGTTAGAGGAGGCTACCAAGGAAGAGCATAAATAACTACAATGTAAACACAGTGGGAATGGGTAGACAGTGTAATGAAGAAACTGATCAGGGAAGACAGAAGGAAATGACCCTCTGAAACACCCACATATATTATAGTTCATTGTTTTTAAAATGCACTTTCTCAAAAATAATTTTCACAGCTCTAAAATTAGTCTGCACTTCATAATTGATGACATTTACTATTTTAATTGGCAGTATTTCTTTAATAAGTGTATATCTCCTAATAGCATCTTAGTTATAATAAATGTGAATTACTCATCATGTGCCAGCCATTGCTCTTAGCAATTATTTGTAGAGTCTTTCCAGCAGTCTTATTTGGTTGGTACTCGCTGTAATCTGAATATGTTCCCCAAAGTTCACATGTTGGAAAACTGATCATCTCCACATGAGACATGATTCAGCCGTGAAGATTCTGTCTACATGAATGGATGAATGCCATTATGTGGCATTAAATTAGTTATTACAAGAGTGGTTTGTTATGACAGCAAGTTCCATGCATGTCTCCTGCTCTCTGTTGCCATGTATTTCCTCACCATTTGATGCAGTCTTCTGAAGCATGACACCACATGAAAGCTTACCAGTTACAGTCCCTTAATCTTGGGCTTCTCAGCCTTCAGAACCATGAGAAAATAAGCTTGTGTTAAGTCTCAATTACTCAGTGTTATTATGGTGTTCTATTACAGTAGGACAAATAGACGGATACAGTACTATGACTGTCTTCCTTCTCAAGGTGAAGAAATGAGAGGGAGGAAGTTATTTACTTAAGGTCATACAACAGGCATTAGTATGGTCAGGGTTAGAATGTAGGCTGATAAACTGGGCTCTTAATTGCTGAGCTGTGCTGCAAGATCAATAGATGACTTGTGATATAAGAATTTGAAAGGGGTAAGCGAGGAAGCCAAGTAGACATAGAAATGATGTACTTACACAAAAAATGTGTGGCCCTGAGTCTGGAATGTGCACATCATTTTGAAGGAAGCCAATTTTGAGGAAATGGAATAAGTAGAAGGAGCTGAGAAGGAAGCAAGATTACAAAGGTGATGGTGGAGGTTCTACCTGTCATTTGTGAGCCATCAGTGCATACCTACAAATGTGGATTGGATTGCCAGGGGAGTGAGTGTAGCCAGAACAGAAAGGACCTAAGTGCTGGACTGTCCTTTGTAGTATCATAGCATGTAGAGATCGGCTTGGTGAATAGAACCTGGTTCTTGATAATGAGTAGCTGCCGAGAAGAAGGAAAATAGTGTGGTGATCTGAGGGTCTGGTGAAAATTGTGTTTCAGAGAGGAGGGAGTTGTCACTAAGTCACATGCTGCTGATGGGTCCAGCAAGATGAGGACCCACATTCAACCAATGGATTTTAAAAAGCCAAGGGACTAGTGACCATGAGCAGGGTCAGTTCATGGCAGCAGTAGAAGCAAGACCTGAAGAGGAGATGAAGGAAGTAAAGCTAAGTGATGGCTTTGTTGGTACCTGCCAGGGAAAGTGTTCCACAGATGCCAGTTTAGTTCAGCAGGTTGGTTAATGGTCAGAGAGAGAGAGAGATGTTGTGTTGACGGTCCCGTTATAATTGCAGACTTTTCCATTTCTTAGTATAGTTCTGTCAGGTTTTGCTCCATGAGTTTTGAAGCTCTTTTATTTGGTGATTACTCTAGTATCATGTCATGTCAACTGTCACTCATTGTCATGTATACTTGATGAATCAACCCCTTTATGATTGTGTGATGTCTTATTCATTCTTGATTTTCTTTGATCTGAAGTTGACTTTGTCAGATGTTAAGGTAGTCATTCTTCCTTCTTTTTAGTCAGTGTTTAACATGGTACAGCTCTTGTCATTCTTTTACAGTTAACACAACTATAAGTATTTCTGGAGTGAGTTTCTCACAGAAGTATTTAGTTGGGTCCTGTGTAACCCCATTCTAAAAAGTCTGGCTTTTAATCAACTCACTTGGATCATTCATGTTTAATGTAATTGTCAACATGTTTAATTTACATCTAACATTTAAAAATTGTTTTCTAGTTTTTCTTGATAATTTTTATTTTTATCTTTATTCTTTCCTGATTTTTCTGAGTTATTTGAACATCTTTTACTATTTAGTTTTACTTTGTCTTTTGTGCTGTTCACTGTTACGATAAATCTTTCTGCCAAAGGCCACCTGAGCCCCACCACCACGTGTGAGCTTTACGCCAGCCACCTGCCCAAGTTAGGTCCAAATGAATACACAGAAACTTGTATTAGGTACAGTGCTGCTTGGCCAATGACTAGGACTTCTCATCTGCTAGCTCAGTCTTAACTATCATAAATCTATATATTTTATAAGACTTATCTTATCGGACGCCTTATTGGCGTCCCTCCTTGCAGGTGGATCACATTGTGCCGCTGGAGCAGGAGTGGAATGGAAAAAGAGAGAACTTCCCATTTCTCCTCGCTCAAACATGAGTCTCTTTGCTATGTCACTTCCTGCCTGGACCACCACTTCTCTACTACATCTCCCAGAATCCTCTTTGACTCCTAGTTCTGTCTAACTTGCTGTCTCATTGGCCAAACAGTATTTTATTCAACAACCAATAGGATAAACATACACAGAAGTACTTTCCCCATCAGTTCAGTACACAGTCTCCATGTGTACATTTTTAATGGTTACTCTAGGGATGTATGTACATAAATACACATATACATTAATTTTCCCAGTCTGCTAAGAAACAATGTTCTGCTGCTTCTAATGGTATAAAGAACCCATTAAGTTCTTTTTCTACTCTTTTTGTGACGGTTATGCTTCAACAAAAGCACCACCAGACAATGTTAGAAAGCTTTCTTTCACCAGTGAAACAAGGCCTCAAGAATCCATGAAAATAATTCACTATAAATGCCTAGGTGTTTATAATTTCTATTCTTTCTTCATTTCTCATCTTCCAGATTCTTCTGTTGTCTTGCCTCCGTCACTCTGAAGGATTGCCTTTAGAATCCTTCTAGAACAGGTCTGTTGACAACTAATTCTTTTACTTTCCTTCATTTGAGAATGCCTTTAGTTCACTTTTATTCCGTGTAGATATTCTTCAATAAATAAAGAATCCTGAGTTGACAAGCTTGTTTCCCCCCAGCACTTTGATTATGTCATTTCATTTCCTCCTGTATTCTGTGGTTCCTGATGAGAACTCCCCAGTCTTTGACATATTGTCCTCTTATAGTAAAGCATTATTTTCCTCTGGCTGCTTTCAGGAAATTTTCTATGTCTTTGTGTTTTAGTGATTTGTGATTTGGCTTTAATGCTTCTAGACAGATTTCTTCAGTCTGGAATTTACTGAGCTTCTTGAATATGTATGGTTGTGACTTTCATCATAGCTGGAAAACTTTCAGCATTGTTTTTCAAATGCACAGAGTCTCTTCTCTCTGGAATTACCATGGCAAAATATTGAACCTTTGTTACATTCTATAGGTCCTCAAGGCCCTGTTAATTCTTTTTCTTATTCTGTCTTTTCTCTGTGTTGTTCAGATTGGATACTCTCATCTTCAAGCTCAGTGATACTTTTTTCTCCATTCTAACCTTAAATCTTTCCAGTTATTCTATGCTGTGGACCTAAAATGTCTACTTGGCTCTTCTTTATATATTGTTTTGTGCTTAGTCTTTGTATTTTTCCATTTATCTTCAAATGCTGATCCTCACTTATTGGCTATTCTTATGACAGCTACTTACATGTCTTAGATAACTCTAGCAATTTTGTGTTGGGTCTGGGCTAGCCAGAGATCTCCAGTTAAACATAACCAGTGGAACAGATTGCTTATGAAGGAGTGTGGTGGGCAAATATGAAGACTGAGATTTCATTTGCTCCTGTCTCCAGCTGAAGGTTCAATTCTAGGCCAAATGCAGGCCTCAGAGCCAGAGAAGCCAGAGATGTAAATCCCAGTCTAAGAGTGTGACAGCCTAAGAGCCAGGAATACTGATGTCCAAGGGAGGAGACAATAGACATCCTGAATCAAGAAGAAATGGTAATTCCACCCTTCCTCTGCCATTTATTCTGTAAAGACCCTCTGATGAGGGACAGGTATACACATACATTGGTGAGGGTAGAGCTCCTTTGTTCATCCAAAGGAAAATTTCTTCCAGAAATACCAACATCAAATAAAGACAAACCAACAAAACTCCCACATTTTATAAGCTGTGTAACCATCTGTTAGCCTATGGCACACAAAATTTACCGTCATAGTATTGATTGCCTTTCCAAGCATGATGTGATTTTGTTGGTTCTCATGTCCAGCAATTTTGAACTTCAGTATATCAGGAGTATTTGCATCTTAATTAAACCTCATGGTTAATCTTGATTTTTTAATGTTAAGTTCAGGTCACAAATTCCATTTATCCTTCTGGATATGGGAGCTTCATCATTACTTTCATTCCCACATCTAGAGTACTCTTTGCAGCTGTCTGGTGTATATGCTGCCTAATGGCTTGGCCATGACCTGGGAAGTGATCTATACTATAGTTTAATTCTCAAAGTCTGTAGTTTGCTGCCCAACATGAGACTCATGAGTGTAACTTGGAGGGGAGCCCAGAAGCACATAAACAACCCATGCCTTTGCTTTCTCAGGCCCTTCCTTCATTCTAATCAATTTTATTTCCTAGTTCCCTGGGACTACCATTTTGTGTCCCATGGCAAAAAATATGGGACTTTTTGTCCTGGTTCTGCTGTACATGTGACTATGACTGCATTTGGGGCCAAGAAATGCAAGGACATAGAAAGAAAAAGAAAGCATCAGGGATGCTTTTTGTAGATTAGAGAAGTAAGTCGCCCCCCCCCATACTGACATTTTAGTTTCCTATGACTTACTGCCTTTGTTGCCATCACAGGGCAAAGGAAGACCTAGGTTAGGGGAGAATGACACAAAAGAACAAATAGGAATCCCCCCAAAGGAGTCCTTTCCTATTCCTAGAGCCAAAATTAAAAACTGGTTGGGATCCTTACTGACAGCATTGATTTTTCAGGCTATACCAAGCACACATTGAAACCTTCTTGTGCAGAGGAGGTGAGAAGCTGGCAGCATCAATGCCCCTTTGATGGAACGTTGGATTCTAGATGAATTTCCAATCTACCTGCGGTTGCATGTGTTTGTGTGCTTTCTCGTGGTTCTGTCGTGGCTGCTCTATGCTTCCTGAAGTGGTTTACACTTCCTGTTCTGGTCTTCTGGTTGCTACAGAGTCAAAATAGAGAATGCTTGCTCCCTCTTACCTGAACTGTGTCCCAGGAGCCACACTCACCACGTACAACATCTGTGAGTTTGAGGTTGGACAAGTTTGGGAATGGTTTGAAGCACAGGTGTGTGTCCTGCTCTTTGTGGGGGCGCTGAGCAGGACTGTAGGTTCTTGATGGCATCTCTTCCAGAAGCATCTCCGTTTCCAAGTGATAACTTGGAAACTTTAAAAAGTTTGCAATGCAACTTGGCCAGACGTGTATGGTCTTCCGCTCATCAGCATGACAGTGTTGCCATTTCTTCCAAGCATTCCTCCACAGGCTAAGGTGAACTTTTCCCTAAGCAATCATTATCTCAGGAGAGGGACAGGATGGGGGGTGAGGGTTGGCCTTGGCCCTCACACATACTTGGTGGGCCCATCTGTCTTTGCCTTGTTGCTTAGTAACTATGTGACCTTGGTCAAGCTACAGAGCCTCTCTAACCTCTGTCCCTTCGTAAGTGAAACAAGACAATCAGCACTGCACTCAGGGGGCAAATTACTGAGTCCCCAAGGCAGTGCTACTAGGTCAGCATTAGTGAATGGTCCTAATATGACAGTATGAGTGAATGTTTCTAACATGACGGTCTTGAGCCATAACGGAAAGAACTTGGCCGCATTTTCTCTCTGCATCCCGTGCTATTCAATATTCCTTTTAACTGGGTGAAACAGATGACTTGGAGTCACTCTCCTCTTAATATTTTGACTCATATTAAACATCAAATAGGATTCATTCTGGAGACTCAGGAGCAGTTAGTATACACCACACTATACTATTTCTGTACTGAATGTGTTTGAGTAGCTATCTGGATGCAATAGGGAGTCATTCTAAATGCAGAGCAAAGGTAAACAATGATGTCTGTGTGCAGAAGTCCAGAAAGTATGTCACTGCTGCACAGATATTAGAGAATAGCTGGGGAAAGCCTCCAAGTGGCCTCTGTCTCCTCTGTTAATTGCAAGTGTCTCACTCTTCTTCATCCTTCATGTTGGCATTAAATAAACCCTCCAGTGTGTTTACTGATACCAATAACAATCTTATCCCTTCCTAGGAAGTTCTGTAAACAGTATTTACTTAGTAAACGGCTGCTTCCTTATAGCTACAGATAATTTGAAAAGCTCCTAAAACCTTTTCACCCTTTATATTTGGAGACCTGTGTTGGAAAGAAAAATAATTTGATTTTGTGCAAATGCAAATCAGCAAGGTTCTTGGAGGTGAGAGTTATGTGTCTTTCTTTATTCCCTTTCACAACATCCATTGCATAAATGGGTGCTGAATAATTGTGGGCTCAGTTGATTTAAATTTGAATGCTTTTGAATAATTAGTGTGTGACTAACACTTTATATTGAATATTTTAGTGGAATTAATACCTAGCCCCCAGTGATGGAGAAGATGTTGGCCTGGGGTTATCTGACCAGTGATAAGGGAGAGTTACACCCCACCAGGCTGCATATTATACTGCCTTCCTTTCTGCATGAGTAGAGTCCCATCTTCCAGACCTCCTGTGAGCCCTGGGTTTTAATTAAAATTTAAATTGCTCTTCTGAAAAACTCTCACTTGAATGACTAAAACAAAAAAAAAAATAAAAAGACTCCATTTTAATTTCTGTCCTAGGCTGTCACTGGAGAGCTTGTTGGAGGGGGGATCACAGAAAGGACTGGTGTAGGAAGAAGAGTGCTTAGATTTGGATGCATCCAAGCGCTGCCTGTGTTCCCAGGCTGAACTCAAGGACCCCTACGAAACATTGTGTTCCTGGGGATAACAAGCCAGTAGCAGCAATAAACAAACACGCTTTACAAACCTCCCGGGTAGACAGCATTCTGGAGAGACCCGCTTGGGTTGTGAGAAGAGCTGAGAGTTCCAAACAGGGACATGTTTAACTTGTCCTGGATCTTCCTACAGAAGCACGGTGTGTGTGTGTGTGTGTGTGTGTGTGTGTGTGTGTGTGTGTGTGTGTGTGTGTAGTGTGAGATAGAAAACAGGGTTATTTCCACTGAAAGAATGAATTTTAACTTCAGAGAGATTGGATATTACTTTCCACACTAAAATTATCCAGCAAAGGAGAAGCAAATATTGGTGGTGCTGACTGTCCATACAAATAATTAGAGAAAAGAAAGCTGGGCTGGGGCCAGTAGCAAAGATGCTTAAGGAGACATTAACAATTACTCGCTAACCTATTTCTTCATGAGCAGCATGTTTCGGAGTGTTCCAGAGAACGCTGCCGGTAGAGAATATTAGACATAAACAAACAAAACACCAGGGGTCTAGCAACATCTCAAATTAATCCACGTGTAAATGGTGGATGATGAAATACTAAGTGTGATTTGGAGAGCCTGGTGATAATGCTCAGAGTTCACTGTAGACTGGAGTGTGACGACTCCCTTAAGTTAGGAGTTTCTACTAAAATATTGGTAACTTTTCCTTTTCTCATTTAGCATTTTTCTTGGTGTGTATGTATGTGTCTGTGTGTCTGTTCTGTGTCTGTCTTTTGGCACATTTAATCTGGATCATGACAATTCAGCTATCCTGGCTGGCCCACAAGCCCCGCACATTCTCCCATGTCTGATCCCCACTGCTGGATTTCAGACACATGCGGCCACATTGAGCTTTTCCCATGAGTGCTGGGCATCTAAACTTGGGTCAGATTTACCAATTAAGCCATCTCCCCAGCCTCTTTTGTAATTTTTAATATAAACTTTCATATCAACTGTAGCATTGATATATGTACACTAGCTTTCCAAAGATGCAATTTGCACACTATGGAATCCATCTGTTTAAGTCTACACTTAAAGCTTAGTGAGTTTGTTCACTTACACAGACATTACCATAACCCAAGATTAGAACATTTCTGTTAGATCTAAAAGAACCCTAGTACCTGACTCCAGTTAAGCTCCTCTACCCCTGGAACCCCATGACTTGAACTCGCTGCTTCCTATAAATGGAAGCACCCATGTAGTCTCATTTGCCTACATCCTTTCACTTAGCACAAGGATTCCTATGTGCACCTGTGGTGTAGCATGCCAGGGTGATCTGTTCCTTTTTTATTGCCAAATAGCATTCTGTTATATGTATATTCAGCATTTTATTTATCCGTTCAGCAGATGATGGGCATTTGAGTTAGCTCTAATCTGTTGCTTTAATAAGTAATGCTAATGTGAATATTTGCATATATGTTTCTGTGGAATTGCTGATTTTCTTATTCCTCTTGAGTTGAGTCACACCAGTTGAATCAGGTTTGTAGAGTAGCTTTTTAAGATATTACCAAATTGTTTCCCAAGTGCCTGTGATAGGCCCCATTCCCACAGGCACCCTTATTCCATTTTCTTCTTGATTAAAAGGTTAATGTTTGGTTTAAGATTGCAAGCAGGGAGTTGAGTGTGAGAAAGGCCTGGGGAGACCCTCTCCATGCATAGCCTTGTGCCAAGAAAGGTATTGGGCAAGGAGATGGGAGCACACAGTCAAGGCTTGCAGGACACATGTGCTTGGATGAGGTAGTGACCTAGACACTATTCACAGGGGAGTTAGAGTGATGTAAACTGGCTGCAGATGACCCTGGCTGTGAACTCACTTCCAAACAGGATACTGAAAATAGAGACCCAGAGCAGCAGAGCCTTCAGTGGCAGGACAGAACTGCAGCTCTGGACACCTGCCTTTGAGCAGAAGCACAAAGATGAGGTTAGGTCAATGTGCAGAGAGGGTTCAGGATACTCAGACCTAAAAGAGATGTCCCCATCAAATCTCTCCCCTTAGGGTTAAGGGAACTTGGTGGAAGAGGAGGTGGAAAGAATATAGGAGCCAAAGAGATGGATGATACCAAGAAAACAAAATCCTCTAAACAACATAATTGACACAGACTGAAGTAGTACTCACAGGGCGTATACTGGTCTGCACCAGACAGGACCCAGGAACTGAAAGGAGAAGTGGGCACATGCCCCCTCATTTCTTGTGCTTTTCTTTGGGTCTCTTTTGCTCTGTTTTTTTAAACCTATTCTGGTTTCTTTTTAATCTTCTTCTTATTATTTATTATTTTTAGATGTCTGTTTATATTCTAATGAAAGAAAGGTTATAGATTTGGGTGGGTTTGGAAGTGGGAGAGAATCTGGGGGGTAGTTGTGGGGAGGAAACTCTATTGAATGAAAAAAATCAATTGGAAAAAAAAGATGAATCCAGGTCAGGGTGGAGAGAGAAAAGATCTCAGCCTAGGAAATCAGTAGCAAGTGTAAGAATCCGTATTCGGCAGCAGGGAAGGTTGTGTTGAACTATTGTCTGTCTGTGCACCATGAGTGTTGCTGCGTTAATCTTCCTAGTGGAGCTGTGTAAGGGAAGGAAATCTGGGCTCCCAGGGGTTGAATGAGTTGTGGCTGAGCTTATAAATGGTAATGAGCTCCAGGCCAGGTGCTTGCCTCCTGGAGTAGCCTGTGTAGATGTAGAGGCACACTTCAGAGTCTATGGTCATATCTACCAAGTGGCAATGAATGAATGAATGAATAAGTGCCAAGTAAAGTACTGTCACACCCAAGGAGAAGTTAGGGAATTTGGAAGGAAGATTTTGCCTTTGTCCTTAATTTACCTGACAGCATTCTCTGAAGTAATGGATGTCTCAGAAATGTGTGGGATGTGGATGCCACATTTGCTGCAATTACTCAACAGAAGGAGGGCTGGGGAGGGCGTTAGTGTTACCCAGACTTATTAGCTGTCAAGGCCATTTGCTCTTGTTCTCCCGAAGCCACTTTAGAAGTACTTCATTTTCCACTGATGAGAAATTAGAGGAATGAAGTTTCTTGGGTAAGCATTCCAGCATAAAAGAAGCCATTTGGCTGAAGCGTCTGCAGGCTTATGTTTGAGTCTTCAGAAATCAGGAAGGTTTGTGAAAACAAAAACAATTACAAGATGATGCTCAGCCAAGCGTCTCCTGTGGGTAGGCTGTCCAAACAGCCCCATCACACGATGGCTGTGCACTTTGGGGTGACTGTTGGTCCCCTCCAAACTCATGTTGCAATTCAAGAGCCATTGAGAAGGAGACCTTTAATAGGCAGTCAGATCCTAAAGACATTCCCACGAGGCTGAGTGCTTTCACCCTTCCACCTTCTGCCATGAGATGCTGCTGCACCCTGGAGCGTGGCTCTGAAGCCTCCAGAACTATAAGAACATGTCTGTTCTTTCTAAACTACCCAGCCTCAGGGATCCTGTTACAGCATCACATGCTGGGCCAAGGAAGCGTTACTGCTTTTCTTGGATATCTCCTGTTTCAGTAGAAAAGCAGCAAACAGCCCCTTCCAGCGAGTAATGCAGCCATGCACTGCTGCTTTCTCGTCTAACTGGGGACAGGTGCCCGCTCTGTCAGGCTCTGTGCCAGCCACTACAGATGGCTCTGTGGCAGTTTGATCAGTGAGGAGGGCATTACATATTAAGGAACAGAGCAGTCAAATGCACACAGCCTTTCTGTTTTGACATTGAAGATCATAACTAGATCATGTAATTCTGAAATCCTTGCTCTTGCTATCCATAGGGTCCAGTAGCTTCCTTCCTTTTTCCCTTCTGTGATGACTGGGGAGAGGAAGGTTCCCTGCCTCTCAGCACTGTAAGCTCAAAGGGCCCAGGACAGGGACATTTTCTTCCCCTAAGTGCCATGCTCTTAGTTAAAAAGACTTATTTTTGCTTATGTAAAGAACTGATGAGGGTCAAGAGTGCTTTCACTGCTTCATAAACTCGTCCCCTGGGTTGTGGTAGAGAAGGTCTCTTCTTTAGTTTCTCTCCTGCTCAGTGATGGCTGTCCCTCTGCAGTCCACAGTCAAAATGGGGTGTGGAAAGGGCTCAGCCTGATGCTGCCTGAGGACGATTTGTGACAGGCTTGTATAGGTTTTCCAGCATGGGTGTTGGTGGACTTATGCAGGAGCAGGAAGTGGCAGGGCAGGGGTGGGGGCAAGGGGGCAAGCGGGCAAGTGTGATTCTGGAGGTGAACCAGGCTGAATGATTTTTTTTTTTCTGGGTCAAATTTTAAAAGCATCTAATACAAGTGCTCTTAGTAAATGGCCATTCGTGACGACATAATTCAGCACATTGTGGGCTCTCAGTCACTGTTTGTGGCTGCAGGAGACCGTTAAACAACAGTGCTAAGGGCATGGACTGTGGAGCCAAGTGCCTAGGTTTCCTATCCCAGGCTTTTGGCAGCTGTGTGATCCTGGACTCTTAACTTTCCTGTACCTTGGAATGTTCAAGCATAAGCAAGAATGATGGTAGAGCCTTCCTGACAGGATGCCAGGCACACTGGCTCTGACAAATGGCCACTCTGAAGAGGACTCACTGGACATCACATGACTCCCCCCATTCCCCAAGATTACTTTTAAGGTTGTTTCTGTCTTTGATTTTCTGCCTTCTCATGGTGATCTGTGTAAGTGTGGATTTCTTCTTGTTCATACTGCCTTAGGCTAGGTTGATCCTCCTGAATCCATAAAATTGATGTCTTTCATGGTTTCTGAATTATTCTCAGCCGTGGCCTCTTCATGAGATACATCTGCCTCATTGTGTCACTCCTTCCTCATCTCTGGCTGCATCCATGGCAGCCTTTCTTTTGGAGTTCACCAGGGCTCTTCTACCTTTTAATATCTAAATGACACATAGTTCTCATGTAAAACTACAGTAGAGGTTTGTTATATAGCCCAAGCTGGTCTCAAACTCTTGGTTCTTTTGCCTCAACCTCCCAAGTGCTAAGGTTACATACAAGTGTGTTCCATCATGGCTGGTAGTTCTCTAGGTATCCCATGGATTACTAGTTCTCTGTTCACTTATATTTTACCAGCTGTTAAATCTTCCTACTGATTTATTAATTTTAAATATTACTTTTTTTTAGATCTAGAATTTCTAGTTGGATGTTCTCAGGTCTTCCAAAATACTTCTGAACAGGTTCCAGTTTCCCTCTGCAATTGAGTGTGGTAGAATGTGGTAAGCACAATTGTGTTACCGCCTGTGGCTGTGCAGTCTTGGAGAGCAGTCCCTCTATGTCCTGCCTAGTGATGTCATATATAGTGGTGCCCGGTTGTCCTTCATAGTGGCTGCCTCTTGCTTGTTGCCAAGAAGATGCCTGGCCTAATGTTGGTCAAGGCTGAAATTCAGTTCCCTGCATGCCAACTTGCTGGGTAGCACGGTGCTCCAGGCTTATCTTGGTTGCTCACTTTCTATGAGTTTTAGCAGCACTTTTTCTTCTCAATTAGCAGATACTTGTGGTTGTTTAGTGTGCACACCCAGCTTTGAGCACCCAGATTTGGTCTTGTAATTTCTCCCTGTAGTTTTACCTTCAGAATTTTTAACATGTTGCCTTAAAACTGATTGTCCCCATGAAAGGGCAAGTCAGTCTTGTTCAGAGGTGTTGCCCCTGTTAGGTTCCTGCCTGCTCTGGCAGATGACTGTATGGCAGATACTTGAACAATAGTCAAACTTGGTGAGATAGAAGGAGAAATGATATTGAGGGATATGAGGGGAGATGGAGAAGTAGGAAGAGGGAGTAAGAGGTGAATATGACCAAAATACATGGTTTACATGTGTCAAATTCTCAAAAAATAGACAAATTTTAACAAAACACCCTATCTAGATTGTTCTTGGGAAAGTCATCTGAATTTCCCTGAATATCAGACTGCTAAAGTCTTCCATTATGACAATAATGGGTATCTTGTTGATGACGTTTTTCCAGAAAGATGCTATTGTGACACACTCTGTCATTTCTCCCTTTGTTTTATGTCTGTTTATATTTTTTCTGTGTATTGGGATTTTGGGGGGCCAGTGAAATGAGGCTCTGTTATCTATCCTAGGCGAGCTTCAAACTTGTTATGCAGCCAAAGATGACTTTGACATTCTGATCCTCCTGCCTCCATATCCCAAGTACTGGAGTTACAGGCATGTAACCATTCCTCCCATTAAAAAAAAAAAAAGTGGTGAGAATTAAATCCATTTCTTCGTGCATGGCAGACAAACATACAGCCCACTGAGCCATTTCTACCATTCCCTGCTTTGATAAAGAGTAGAAAGGAGTTGGTGAACATTTATTTCTTGGTAGGTCTAGAGAGAACTGTTCATCCCTCCTCCAGGCAGAGCTTGGCCATGAACAGAGAGATTTGGAATGGCCAAACCTGGGTACTTTAGAAGGAAAATAGGAGGCTTCTGCTCAATGTTTACCAGCAAGTTTTCTGTTACCATCTCAGAAACAGAGTCTGAACAGACATTTTCCATTCCAGCCTTGCCATGAAGGCCATTTTCCTCTTAATCTTAGTCCATCTCTTTTGGACATCACATTCTATTGTAGGACAAAATACTAGGTTGTCAGAAGCAAATGCTGTTTATGTTATATAATTGACTTTCCCCTTTCAATAGACACAAACAAGGAAATAAATGCACAAGAAGGGGTAGGGGCCAATCCCCTGAGCCACAGAGTGAACATCTATTTCTAAGGCAATGTCAGGTGTTCATTTGAAGGCAGCATATATTTTCATACATGAGAACATGGGCTTGAGTAACTATGAAGACAATGGTGTCTGAAGTGTGTTGCTGTCTGATTTTGTGTGCGAACTTTAGGAGATGAGGGACAGTCTCGACCAGGCAGTGCTTGCACAGTACGCTCCTCACTGGCAGACATGTGAGCCTTACTGTTCACCACTCTTGATATTTTTTTCTTCTCCCCTTTCTTCTTTCACACCTTCAGATTCTTGATTTCTAGGCTCCAAAGTATCAAGTTTCAAAATTATTGGCAACAGCCACTCAAAATATTGTTATTTTCATTCTTCTCATTATGAGGCTCTGTTAGTCACTGTTCTGTTGCTGTGATGGAGACAACATCACCAAGGCAACTTATAAAAGGAAGCATTTAACTGGGGTCTGGCTTATAGTTTCAGAGGGTTAGTCCAGGGCCATCATGGCAGAGAGTATAGTAGCAGGCAGGCAAGGTGCTGGAGCAGTAGCTGAGAACTTACATATAATCTGCAAGTTGCAGGCAGAGAGAGAGAGAGATACAGAAAAGCATGGGCGTTTGAAACCTCAAAAGTCTTCTACCCCCAGTGACACACCTGTACCAAGAAGGCCACAACACCTAGTCCTTCTTAAACAGTTCCACTAATTGAGGACCAAGTAGCATTCAAAGATGTGAGCCTTTGGGGGCCATTCTCATTCAAATCACCTCAGAGACCCTCTCCAAGTAACAGAAAAAGAATTTGAAGATTATCCTCATATACATTTATTTTATTCATGTAAATTCTTCATTTGTATGTGACGATAACTTGTATTAGGAATAGTTCTTATTTGGAAAGTAGGGGTGTGTGTGTGTGTGTGTGTGTGTGTGTGTGTGTGTAGGCCAGAGGTCATTGTCCTGTTCTTTCCTTAATCACTTTTCACTTTATTTTTTTTTTGAGAAAGGGTATATCTCTTTGAACTACTTGATCAGTAGCCATAGGGTCCCTCCTGTCTCCCCCATGCCCGGCCCCCGGCATTGGGACTATAGTCATGCCTGCTCTAACATGGTGCAAAGATCAATCTCAGGCCCTAGTCCATTCTTAGCAAGTGCTTTATTGACTGAGCCATTTCTCTAGCCCTGGCTGGCCATTCTTCATTTGACACCACTGTCCAAATATGGCTTAGAATCTGAAGTCAAAAGTTCAAGAGTAAAAGCCTGGGCTACCTGAGGGTTTTAACTGTATAGCCCTTTTAGTTGTACAACCCTGTGAAATTGAACCCTACAAAGAGGGCAATATTAGGTGCTCACAAATGAATTGCAGAAAAATAAATTATTTTCCCTTATTTAAATTGGTGTATACTTAGGTCCTATGTGACTGGATTTGATATGGTTATAGACTGGGTTGAATGAAGTTTGCATTTTCCTGAGCTTTCTGTCTTTGGTTATCATCCACAGGATGTATGTGTTCATATTGTCTTCATTGTCATGGCCTGAACATTTACTAAAAGGAAGCCAGGCACCCACACACTACCAATAAGCAGGATGAATGTTAGCATGGTGTCTTTTCTTGAATGATTTTATATGTTCCTTTCAGATTCCTTCCTTCTCATCCACTGTGGGTCCCAGATACAAACGCATCTAGTTGCTTAGCAACCAAATTGTATATGCTGGAAATCCTGGAAAGAACTTCAAATATACATTCCTTAGATACTGCAAGACTTCTTGTATGTCACAGATTTCTTGCTTTTAAATGTAGACATAAAATGAGCTTGGAGAACGGTCTCAGCCCCAAAAGGTGTTAGAAAAGGACTGTTTGAATAAATGCTTTCTAATGTGGAAGGTGCAGCCATCAACAGTTAAAATAACTGTGATGAAGAATAAGCATTGATGCTCCCCAAGAGTCCCATGTCTAATGGGTCATCTTCCTTTGTCCTCCAGGCACTGTGTGGTAGCAAGCAGCTCCCTAGGCTGGGGCCTAACGATGCATTCTTTAGTTCCCCTTCTCCCTTTCTTACAGAGAGGTCAGCCGTCTAGTTCTTTGTTTCAGATTTTTGTTTTTGTTTTTCCTCTATCAAGATAAAGTTAATTTTATTGTCAGAACATTGAATCTTGCAAAGTATCCTCATTGTAATGAATTTCTTTTTTTTTTAAACCATGTTCTCAGTTCTTTCATTATGTGAGTTCTTCTTTGTCTTCTCTTTTCTATTCCTCTTGCAAGGTCCTCTATCCTGTATGGAGCAGCAGATGATCAAAAGATGTTCTGTGCCGTCAAAGATGACAGCCTGCTAGCGTGTCTGTAGGCATAGGGAAGTACAGCGTACTTACTGGATGGTACCTCAGTGGCACAGGGAGGTGGTGGGCAAGTTAGTAAATGCCACAGGTCACTCATAACTTCCTATTTGTGACTCATTGTTTAAAAGGATCCTAATTTCTCTTCCACCTCCTCCTCCTCTACCGCCTCTTCCTCTGCTATCTCCTCCTCCTCCTCCATCACCCTTCACCTCCTCCTCTTCCTCCTCCATCACCTCCTCCTTTTCATCCTCCTCTTCTTTTTCTTCTTCCCCTTCACTGTCAAGTTTCCAGGGCATATGACTCTCCATATCCTTGTCCTCCCAGATGTGGTATCTTTCCATGACCACCCTCCCGGGTCCTGCAAACTTCCATCACTTTCTATTTTCTCTGTGGCCTAGGAACAGACCATTCTCCCTGTGTTCATACCCAGGAGGAGGAACCGTTTCCTCTCCCAGGTTCTATACCTGACACTCTTCTCTGGGAAGTTCCCATTGGCTCATCTCTTTGCATTACATCATCTCCTGGCTGTTATGTGGGCAGCATTGCCTTCATAGGTATACACAGGACCTAATTTTCAGAAGAGCCTCATGTTCTGCCATCGTTGTCCTGAAACCCTTTACAATTTCATCTTAGAATTTCTCTTTTGTAAGGGGAGTTGGACATGGAACATGTGCCATGGCCTAGAAGCTTTGGCTACCACCTGATCCTGGCTTGCCACCCCTGCAGCTGTCCCTCCTTCCCTCCCATCGATGAATTCTCAGCCATTTGAGGCTGGCTCTACCCTGCCACCCCTGTAGTCCTAGACTGGAGTAGCAGTGGGTCTGACTGTATATAGTGGGCACTCTGTGCTCTGAGTCTTCCATACTTGTCAGGGCCCTGGAAGCACGTGTGTGAAGAGTTAGAGTCCCAATGCAGCAGTACCCAAGTACATTCAATGGGTGGCTCAGGGGCCTCTTGTGTGCTGCTGTCACAGGTAGAGTCCATTCTGGCACAGAAGTCGAAGTGTCCTAGAGGTCATTAGTCTACTGTGGTTTGGGGTGGGAAGAGTGGCTTCTTTTCTTCCGGCTGGAGCTGGTTCTTCCCATTTGGGGCTGGGTCTATTATGTGATAGCCCCAGCTGTGAAGTTAGGGGTGACCTGTGTATAATGAGTCTTTTTCTGTCAGGCCAGCCAGCTCCCAAATGACACAGAGACATCTTATTAATTATGAAAGTTCAACCTTAGCTTAGGTTTGCCCACTAGTTATCATAAATTAACCTTTTTTTCCCCCAATCTATATTTTACTATATGGCTTTTTACCTTTCTTTCACACTGTATGTCCAACTCCCTCCATGTCTCATTGGCGTCTCCTGTGTTCCTCAATTATCTCCTCCTCCTTCCTCTCTCTGTCTGGAAGTTCCACCTATGCCTCCTGCCTAACTATTGCTTTCATGAAGCTCTTTATTAAACCAATCACAGCAATATATCTTCACACAGTGTACAAATATTCCCCAACACTTGTGGGTGTTTCACTGCTTGTCTTCTTAAAGGGTTTTCTTTTGAGAAATTCAGATTTAAGCATCTCTTTCTTTAATTTGTTCTACTAAAGTTCTTCATATATGAAAACCTACTACCACCACCCCATCCATATGTGCACTGTAAACCTGGCATGCTGTTTCCTCTCCCCCTCAAGGCTACTCTTGATAATGTAACACATATGAGACTAATCCCCCCTCTCCACCATTCCATCACCTTTCCTTTCTTGGTGTAAGTTATAAATGTTATCTTTCATTCTAGTAACTCATGCATCTTAACAGAATTTACCTAATTAAGCCCAAAGGTTTAATTCCAACTAAGGAGAGCTCTTTTATTCTTTCTCCAATGATGTATTCTTCATCAACTTCTTTTCTCCTTTAGAGTTATTGATGGCTCATTTTTAACCCCCTGGATCTGTTTCTTTTCCATTTTTCTCTTCACGTGTTGTGATGGATTTTTAACTTGATCTTCTGGGCCAGAACTCCACATACTTCAGAACCTTTGTCAGATTCACACCACTTCCCATTTCTATAAATGCAGTTTTATTATATTATAATCTCATTTGCATATGTGCCACCTACAACTGCTCTCATGCTACGGTGACAGGTTTAAGCAAGTTCAACAATGACCATTTGGCCACAACATAAAAGCTGTTTACTGATATAATACAGGTAGTATTATATCAGTTTATTAACTGGGCCTTTACAGGAAAGTTTGGTAGTCCCTTCAATAGATGACATTTTATTCTCAGGAATGAATGTTATCTTTCAGCTAGATTAGCAGTTCTCAGTCTGTGGATCATGACCCCTTTGGGGTCACATATCTGATATACCACATATCAGATACTTACATTGTGATTCATAACAGTTACAAAATTACAGTTATGACTTATAATGCAGTGATGAAATAATTGTATGGCTGGGGGTCACCACAACATGAGGAGCTGTATTAAAGGGTCAAAGTGTTAGGAAGGTTGAGAAGCACTGAGCTAGATTATTGAATTTATTTTTTCTCAAATATTTTTAGTTCAGAAAGTCTTCTCTTTTAGCTGGACATAGTGGCACATGCCTCTGATTCCAGACCACAAGAAATGGAGACAGGAGAATCAGGAATTCAAATTCAGCCTCATCTGTATATTGAGTTTAAGGCCAGCCTGATCTACATAAAACCCTATCTTAAAAAACAACAATACTAAACCAAACCAAAACATAAACCCAAACAACAAAACACTCTCCTTTTATGTTCTAATTATGTCACTTTGTTTGTTCTGTCTTTTAATGTTTGCTTGAGTCTCTTGTATCAGTGAGACCTGTATGATTTCAGTCTGGTCTTCTTCTCAGAGGGACTAAATTTCTCTGTATTTTGGGTTTTCTTTCCCTGTCTCCAGGTTGATGTTCTCTGCACCAATGCATGCTGTGGGAATCCCCAAGCAGTGTATATCTGGATAGAAAGAAAGGTGTAGTTGAAATTTTCTTTGTGCCAACCAGCTCCCAAATTAAGACATGGAGACTTATTATTAATTATGAATGCTCAGCCTTAGCTTAGGCTTGTGCCACTCGCTCTTTTAACTTAACCTGTTTCCATTTGTCTATGTTTCGCCTCTCAGGGCTTTTTACTTTTCTTTCATTCTATATGTCCACTTTCCTGCTTCCTCCATGTCTCTGGCTGGCTGGCCCCTGGCATTTCCCCAGTCTCTCTCTTTTTTCTTTCCCTCTGAGCTTAAATTCCCCCTTCAATACTTACTCTCCCTGCCTGGAAGTCCTCCCTCAATATTGACCATTCAGCTTTTTATTAGACCAATCAGGTGCCTTAGGCAGGTAAAGTAAAACAGCAACAGTAATCTTTACACAGTTAAGCAATTGCAACACATCTTTGCATACTTAAACAAATACTCAACAGGAAGGCCTGGCAATCCTTGCCAGAAGATGACCCTGACTGAAAAGGAGAAAGAATTGTGCTGGTTCTGATGATGATTGAGGATGGTCTTCCTTCCCGCCTTGACAGATGATGGATGGGCATGACAGCCTTTTTTTCAGTTGGGAAAATGCAGAGTTTTAATTCTCCAGATACAGTAGGATCATAGGCCTCTATCTACTGCCTTGCACAGTATTCTGGGAGACATAGCACCTTCCAAGACCATGTGCAAACATGCACATTGATGCACACAGGTGCAGGATTCTGCCTTCTTGGCCCTCCTGGGAAGGCCCCAGGTGTTATGTATCACAAATGATGAAGCCAAACCCTACTGTAGCCCCTTAAGAACTGCAGGCTTCAGTTGCTTCCCTATAGGCCCCATGCTTCCCAGGCCTCAACTGAAGTCACTCACTCTCATTTTCTAGATTTTAGTGTCAGTTCGTGACTTCAGAGACTGAGGAGTCCCCTTGTTGGTTTCTAATGTGGCCATTTACTGTTGTTTGCCTTATCTGACTCTGCTGGAAAGTAAGGTGACTGGGGCAGTTACAGAACATATCAGTTTGGGACCAGGCATGGTTTTTATTAGTTTAGTGGCTCCTGGAGGGGTTTATAGTCTCATCAATTCATGACAGAGTATAATCATGGTCTTTTCTGTGCAAGAAAATATGTAAAATATATATACTCGGGCCTGATACTTATTGATTGTATAAATCAACATTATAGTATTAGTACAGCAGGTTCTGGGGAGGCAATTCAGTTGGTATGCTTGCTGTGTAAGCATGAGCACCTGAATTCCATCCTTCAGAACCCATGTAAATCAAAATCATATACATACATATGAACATACATATACAAGCTCACGTGCACACACAATTGTACACACATGTGTCCACATGACTGTGTATACCTATAATCCCAGCACTGCAGAGTAAAGACAGGAGGGTTCCTAGGGCTTTCTGGCCAGCCAGTCTAGCCAAATGGGTGAGCTTCAAATTCAGTGAG